>NC_143254.1:55596658-55748173 GCF_984573655.1 Nuphar pumila
CCTCACGATGACTTAGACAGCTGTCGGGGTCTCAGGATTTGTCCCTTATCCTGAATGGGTAGTTAACTTGATGAAAATGCATGCCAATGAATGCAGATGTATGCAAATATGAAAATGATATAAATGAATGCACATGCGTGCAAAATGAGAGATTTGTTTATCCTGCCTGCATACAGGATATTTGTAGATAAAAACAAAATTTTAAAAAAAATGCCCCAGTATAACTGGGAAAGGAGAATTTAACCATTATTGAACAAAATTTGGAGGAATTACAAAGAATAAGACATGGTTTAAGTATAGAATTTTTTCAAATGCCGAGCATTGATGGGATCTGGTAATTCCACTCCGTCGGCATTTATGAGCCGATATGAATTACGAGGTAATGCCTCTTTGACAACATAGGGACCTTCCCAATTTGGTGACCACTTGCCACCTGGGCGGTGCTTGAGATAAGCCGTTGATCTGAGCACTAGATCATTGACTCGAAATTTTCTTTCAATGACTGATTTTGCATATTGTCTGGCTATCCTCTGACGATATGATTGAGCGTGCTCTGCTGCTCTGAGTCTTCTTTCATCTAGCAAATCAAGCTGTACTAGCCGCTGTTGCTGATACTGATCAAGAGGTAATTCGAGAAGTGATGCAAATTTCAGAGCAGGTTTCTGAACATGTAGAAGCAATACTACTTCGGTTCCGTAGACAAGTTCTGATGAAGTAGCATTAGTTGGAGTTCGAATGGTGGTTCGATACGCCCATAATGCATCATGAATCTTCTCATGCCAGTCACGGCCTGTTTCCAAAGTTCGCTCCAGGATTCGAATCAAAATCTTATTGGTGGCCTCTGCTTGGCCATTTCCTTGAGGATAATAAGGAGCGGAGAAATGATGATGAATTTTGAACTTCAAACAAAAAGTCCTCATTCTCTTATTCTTGAAATGACTACCATTATCTGACACAATATCATGTGGTATGCCGAAACGACATAGGATATTCTTATGGATGAATGAGACCATATGTCGACCTTCTACTGTGCGTAGAGTGACTGCTTCTACCCATTTAGTAAAATATTCTGTTGCAGCAAGAAAATATTTATGGCCATTTGAAGCAGAAGGAGTAATGGGGCCAACAACATCAAAAGCCCACATAGAAAATGGTCATGGCGAGACGACAGATTGCAAATATGTCGCTGGCGCATGAATGGAAGGTGCATGCATCTGGCATTGAACGCACTTCTTCACAAAACGATAACAATCTTGTTGCATAGTTCTCCAGTAATAGCCTGCTCGGATGATTTGTTTGACAAGAGTTTGGTAGCCAACATGACCACCGCAGATACCTTCATGTGCTTCTTGCACAACTTCTTTGGCTTCTTCTTCGTCCAAACATCTGGAATATTCAGAGCTGAATCCACGACGATAAAGGACGTCAGCAAGAATAAAATATCGAGCAGACATGCGCTGAATTGCTCGCCGCTCTTTCTTTGAGAGTTCTGGAGGAAATTCGCCAGTTTCAATGAAATTCTTGATGTCATGATACCAGGGCTTCTTCTTTTGCTCAGCCTAGTTTACCTGCTCTACTGGGACGAAAGCAGGTTGATCAAGTCTGCCAATTTCAAAGGAGCGACAAGATTCTTCGTTCCTGAAAGACATGATGGATCCCAGATTGGCTAAACTGTCTGCAATTTGATTGAAGTCTCTCTTGACATGGAAAAGTTGGAATTCTTCGAAATTGCTAACAAGAGCTGAGATGATCTTCTGATAAGGAAGTAACTTTTGATCCTTCACTTGCCATTCAGCTAAGACTTGATTGACGACGAGCAAAGAGTCGCCATAAGCATGCACTCTTTTGACATTGAAGTCTTGTAGAATTTTCAGACCTTGTATCAAAGCTTCATACTCGGCCATATTATGAGTGCACTGAAAATCTAATTTGAGAAAAAAGGGGATCATCTCCTTCTCAGGTGTGATCAACAGAATCCTGATTCCTATGCCTGCCATATTCTTGGAACCGTCAAAGAATAAATTCCAAATTGGGGATTGTTGAATATTGCAGATCCGCTCATCGGGGAAATCATCCTCGACTTTAACATCCTCTGCTAAAGGAAAATCTACTAATTGATCTGCAATTGCTTGGCCCTTGATAGATTGCTGAGAGACATATTCCAAATCGTATTGCATCAATAAAACCTGCCATTTGGCAATCCGTCTACTGAGGAAGGGTTGCTCTAGAATATACTTGAGAGGATTTAATTTGGATAGGATCTTGACTTCAGATGTCAACATATAGTGTCTCAATTTCTGACACATCCAAACCAGAGCTAGACATGTCTTCTCTATCTGACAGTATTTCTTCTCATAATCAATGAAGGTTTTGCTCACATAGTAAATGGCATGCTCTATCAGACTGCCTTCTTCGTATTGCGCCAAGAATCCGCCACAAGCCACTTGATTAACTGAAATGTATAGCAGTAGGGGTTTCCCTAATTCTGGCGGCTTTAACATAGGAGGATTGAGCAAATATTTCTTGATGCGTTCGAACGATTGCTGACACTCTAGTCCCCATTCGAATTTCACTCCTTTTCTGAGCAAATGATTAAAAGGCTCACATCTCATGGCCAAATTGGATATGAATCGCCGAATTGATTGCATACGTCCCTGAAGGCTACGCAATTCCTTCAAATTAGTCGGAGGAGACATGTCAATGATAGCTTTGGCCTTAGCGGGATCAACTTCTATCCCCTTTTTGCTGACTAGAAAGCCTAACAATTTGCCAGATTCGACTCCAAAAACACATTTTTGTGGATTGAGTCTTAGCTTGTAAAGAATGAGCCGCTTGAAAACTTGATTGAGAGTTTCGATGTGATCTTCCTCTTTTTTGGATTTTACCAAAATATCATCGACATAGGCATCCATGATTTTGTGCATCTGATCATGGAAAATGACGGCCATAGTACGTTGATAAGTGGCTCCAGCATTCTTAAGCCCAAATGGCATGACTGTATAACAAAAAGTGCCCCAAGGAGTAGTGAAAGATGTCTTGGACTGATCACGAGCGGCCAACTTGATCTGATTATATCCAGAATATCCATCCATAAAAGAGAACATAGCATGACCTGCTGTGCTATCAATCAAAAGATCAATATTAGGAAGTGGATAATCATCCTTAGGAGTCGCTTTATTGAGATCTCTGAAGTCGATGCAAATTCAAACTTTACCATTTTTCTTGGGAACAACAACAATATTTGCTAGCCAATCTGGATAGTCAATGGTTCGAATGAACCCTGCTTTGAGTAGGTCTTCTAGACCTTCCTTAACTTGTTGTTCCACTCGAGGATCCATCTTTCTCAGTTTCTGCTTAACCGGCTTGACATTTGGTTTTAGGATGAGACGATGCTCAACCAATTTGGTATCTAGACCTGGCATGTCCTCATACGTCCACGCGAACACTTCTTCATGTTGCTTGAGAAAACGAGTGAGCCCTTCTTTCTCTTCCGGGCTCAAACTGCTGCCAATCTTAAGAATTTTAGGATCGTCTTCTGATCCAATATTGATATCCTCAGTCGGATCCTGAACTAAGGATGATGGCTCATCTTGTTTCTGAATTGCTGCAAATTCTGGTAATTCTTGAAGAGCTGAATCAAATTCTGCAGGTTCTTCTGACTGCTTTGTAATCTGACTACATTCTGCTCTTATTTTAACCTGATGAATCACTGTTGGCTTTGAAAAGACCTTTGGATTAAGAACGAGCTTCTTGATAGATTGAGAAGACATTCTGAAAATTGGAGAATAAATCGATTCAAGAAAATCTCCTATCATAAAACAAATTACTTTTGTTAAGAAAATAATTTGAAAGATAAAAGAGAAGAATAATGGCAAATTTTCAAAGATTTGATAACGAGAAGTAAAGAGACAAATGGCATCCAGATAGACAAAGGAAATTTGCAACTTTATTGAAAGATTGAATTGAGGACAATGATTGAAATGAAACGGGATATCATCCTAAATGTGAAAACAAAAGAACAGAAATGAAAGACAAGCAGATGCCCTTAGTGCGTCCCTTTGATAAAGATAGTGCCCTTCTGAGATCTTCTGCCACTAAAGCCCAATCCGGCCCTCTGAGGATAGTGCTGAGGAATTACTGGCTCGAGACGACCATTCCCATTTTTTCCCAGGCCTTGAAAAGGCTGATAACCATGCTTTACTAACAGATCAAATCCCTTTTTGGCCTTCATAAATTGGGAGAACAGTGGATGATCTTTGAATGTACTATAGTCAATTCGTCCTCCAATCTTGAAAAACTGTGGGCCTCTCCATCGAGTCATGGCCACTGTATGTGCTGGCTGTTCAGTCGTCTACAGTATTCCCGAATTTTCTTCAAAGCTGACCTCATCAATGCCCCTAATGCTAGGGATATCAGTAGTGAAAGTGGGCCTAGGAACCATAGGTTGTGCAAGCCTCTTCTCCGGATCCTCGCCCTAGACTGTTGTGATCATTCCACCTTTTGACCACTTGACACACTGATGCAAAGTAGACGGCACTGCGTTCGTGTTGTGAATCCACGGTCGTCCCAACAACAGATTATACGTTGGGGGTACATTGACCACATGAAAGAGGACAGAGTGGACCGAGTAGTCAATGAAAATTTCCAAGAAAATTTTCCCTTTAGCTGTCTGGCCATGATTATCAAACCCGTAGATGGTGATCGGGTCCGGGATATATTCCTCTTCTCTGATGCCCAAAGCTTTGGCTGTCATTTCTGGGCATATATTGAGGCTGCTGCCTCCATCTATCAGCACATGAGGAACAGTCATTCCTCTGGCTCGAATCACAACATACAAAGCGTTGTTGTGAAACACATGCGGCTTAGAAAGATCTTCATCTGAGAAAGTGATTGGAGCATTTGTCATGGTCTGATTGACTATCTGGGCCATGTCTTCAGGAGTTATGCTCGGTTTTACTTTGATTTTCCGCAACAGATCATTTAACACCTGCTGGTGTTTGGTGGAGGCTTGAGCTAAGTCCAAAATTGAGACATTGGATAATGCAGTTATCGGCTGTGGTGTGGATGTCTCATTTTTCTCCGGGGCGGGCTTAATAAAGTGTTTGGGGAGCCATGGCATTTTTTTAGCCACCTCAGGAGATACCCCAGCGGATTTGTCAGATACTTTCATTTTTCCAAAGGCTGCAATGAGGTCCATCTTCTGAGCTTTGGACTGAGCCTGCTGCAGCACAAGGACCTGATATTGGACTTGTATATGCTTTTTAGAGCATGGCCTGATATGCTCCTGTGGCTGAAAAGGCTGTTCAGAAATGACCGTTGTAGAATGATGGGGAAAGGGTTTCTTCAGAATATCCATATTTTCATCTTCGACACCCTCTACCAGAAGATTCTTATCGATGAGATCCTGAACAATATTCTTGAGAACGAAGCAGTTCTCAGTATTGTGCCCCACTGTTCTATGAAATTTACAAAATTGATCTTTGAATTTTCCCATGGGAATAGGGGGATCAACCAACCTAGGCAGTTTGACCATCTCCTTGGTCAACATATACTCGAGCACAGTCTCGAGGGATTGGTCTAGTGGAGTGAATTTCCTGTCATAACTCCACCCTTCATGCTTTACTTTTTCTCGGGGCTTCGGTCCCTGTTCTAATTGAAGTGGCTTATTGAATTGAGGGACTGACTTGCCTTTCTGATCGTTCTTGTTGAAACTTCCTACCCCATAACAGAAATCTTTGTTCTGCCCCTTACAGTGGTTCCAATTATTATTTCTGACAGAATGAGTGAAGTGAGTCTTCTTCTTCTGCTCATTCTGGCCGTTGTTCTTGGTGAAAGTGAAGCCTTCGTAGAAACCATTTTCCATGCTCAACTCGAGCCATTCGGCTCGCTCTGTCAGTTCAATGAATGTCCTTGATGGTGCAGTAGAGATGAGGCCTCTTAGAGGTTGTGAGAAGTTACTCAGAATTAGGGACAAAGCATGTCCCTCTGATATGGGGTCCCTCATCTTGTTGCAAGCTGACCTCCATCGGTGGATAAAATCTCTGGCCTTCTCATTTTCTCTCAGTTTAAGGCCGCAAAGATGGCTGAGGGTGGGAAGTGCCTCAGCATTGAAGAGAAATCGCTCAATGAACATGTTTACCACTTTGTCAAATTCTTTCAACTCAATTGGATTTACATGCTCCGAGTACCATTTAGCTGCGGTTCCCTCCAGACTGCGAGGGAAACATAGGAAAAGTGCACGGTTGTCTCGCTTGAATCTGGAGCATTCAGCGAAGAACATGGCGAGATGAGCTTTAGGATCGCCAGAACCATCGAATTTGATAAACTTTCTGGGGAGATTCTCGAGATTGTCGTCCCCATCCAAACCATCATAGAAGTCTTCGCTGGTGAAGACTTTCTTGCCCTTGTCGCGGGCCTGCAGGTCTCGAAGCATTCTGACCACATCTTTGAACTGCGGCTGGTCAGAGTCATTGACAGACTGCTCTTTGAATTTGTGGGCTGACCCCTGCCCCTGGGTAGACTTGCGGAATGCCTGATGGGTCTCAAACTCTTCATCTGAATCTTCCGCTGATTCCTCTTCATCAGTTGCATCAACATGTTGGGCGGGCTTCTTGGATATCTTCAAGGCTTTCTTGACTGCCCGACCTTTTGTCTTTTTGCTTCACCTGTGCTTTCTCTGTACTGGCTTCAGCTTGTTCTGCCAGCATCTTAGTCATCATCTTCTTAAACATGGCATACATTTGAGGATCAATGTCATCCTCAACCTGTTGCCCCTGATTTTTGCCTGAGCGCGGGGAATCCATTTCTTCGTCCAAAGCTGTTGAATATGCGATGCCTTCAACTGATGCAGTTTTCTTCCCTGACCTTGTCTGAACCATTGAATGTCACGAATGCTCTCTGCAGGGCAAAATTGAGGGTTAAGCTTTCGAAAGAGCTTTTGACTGAAAGAAAGATATTTGCTGAGAATTTTGGTAGACAATTGAAAGAATATCCCATTACTAGGGATAGAGTCGTCGCTGGAATTACGACAATTGCGTTGTCATTCCTTTGCAAAGAAAATAAACAACTGAAAATTAAGCCTTGTTACCTAGGCGAGGTCGTCAAACCAAGAATTGAAGAATTTGCAAGATTTTTATTTATTGAAAGAAAATATGATTGCATCAATAATAAACTTAAGAAAGAGAAGGTGGACAAACAATTTGCCACCACTCTTTATAACTAGCAGAGACACGAGGACCGGGAAAAAGCGGAAGAGTAACAAAAGAGTCCCAGCCATATCTGGCAGAATAGTATGCTCCGGACCACTGTGCTGATGTAAGGTCGAACTCTGGCACGACTCCTGATAGCAGCCGCATCTCTATGTGCTTTTGTCTCTGAGAAAACTGTCGAACACACCGCTCCGGATGATAGTAAGCACAGAAAAATGGACCAAGCAACTTGAATCTCTTGCCATATGCATAGGTGTATCTGGGAGGCGATAATTCTCGATCAAAATAGTCCCACACCACTTCTTCTTCCTACAGATAGTCGATCAGGAATCGGTACCGCGCAACTGGAAGGAGCTCCTTGCCGTTGTATCTGAATGAACTAGCTCTGGTCGGTACATGCTGAAGGAACCAAGATTGAAGAGCATAAGTACATCCCTCGACTAAGATGGACTCTCCAAGTGTGAAGCGGGTCAGTCCTCTGTATAGAAAAGCAAGCGCGACCATGGCTATCGAGAGACGGCTGGTCTGTCGACTTCCCCATCTTCTCAAAAGTTGAACTATTCTGACATCCACATAATTCTGTCCATCTGGAAAGAAAGCAAGTCCCACAGTACACAAAACCATCGCATGCTGAATTCTCTCTCGAGCTGTCCTGGACAACGAGCTGACTTCTGCGAATTCTCCATACTGTCGGTAGATCTCGATCAGACTCACGTACTCATTCCCATTTTCTTCAATCAGTGGCCAAGACTTGCGCCCTGTCATGCGAGCTACAGCATCTTTGGGGTCCAGACCCTTGACATTGATCAGAAACTGCTGCTCTAATGGATCTCCAGGCTGACCGGCTGGCTCAGGCAGTCCCATAATCTCTGAAAATTCATCCATCAGTAGTGTCATCTCGCCCCACGGGAACCAGAACGTGCAAGTGCGCGGATTCCACCGCTCTGCCAGTGCATGAATCAGATTGTCGTTGACTGTCAACTTTCCCACTGCAGATGCCAATTCCAACCCACAATCGCTCAAGTGGTTCGGAAACATACGAGAGAAATTTTTGAACCAGACATAGTACCACCGGGGAAAGAAGGGTCCGGTGCTAAGAGATCGATGCTCAAGAAGACTTTGTCGCACCTCATAGGAGATGTGACCCTCAGGAAAAACAGAATCGAGCTGACTGGATGCCATTGGACTGAAAGACAAGAAGACTGAAATTAGACTTTGGAAAAATACAAAAAAATTGAAAATTGCAGGCAGGATAAAATGAAAGCTGAAAATTCGAAGTCCAGAGGAACGAAAGAATGGAAAATCTCCTGGAGTTTTGAAGAAAAGGTGGATGATTTGAAAAAATTGCCCAGGGTTTTTGAGAAAAAGGAGATATTTCATAAAAGATGAAAAATGAGGTATTTTGGAAAATTGTTCGGTATTTTGGAAAAACTGAAAAAAATAAGGCGAAAATGAATATCATACATTCAATTACAAACAATTATGCACATACAGCAATCCCTAAGAAGCCAACTCTAAATGCATTGATTTTGAAAGAGCTTTAGGACCCTAATCCTGACTCTAGGCTCAGATCAACTGTGTCCAATCATGCTATGCCGATATACTTGAGCCGAGGCTCGATGTACGTGGCATAAAACTCATCTCCGGGTCTAGGCTTGTGTTTTCCCAACATCCTTGAGCGCCTGCCGATATACGTTGGACTATGGCCCTTGGTACGTGGCAGGGGGCCGTTAGCCCAAATAAGTGGCCCAGTTGTGAGGCGCTGTCCCGAACTATGGTTCTGGAAGAGAGCCCAGCAACGTGAAGACCGGGTAGACATAGGTGGGGTGGTTTTTGAAATATGATCACATGCAGGCAAACAGAGGGCTCTAAGTCCTAAAGAGATAGAATTTTGAATTTTTTTGAAGAAGCAAACATTGTTTTCATACAAGTCCTAGATTGAGGAGTGTTGTATTTCAGACCTAAGTCTAAGTGAGCATGCATAATTCTCCTCAATATGGTCCTATCAAACCATGCCTAGTCTACATGCAATCCATGTCAGCTGGGTTCAAGTCTAGGCTCCTAGGTTCACATGATATCAGAAATTAAAAGCTGACAGTTCAAAGAGCATGATTTTGATAATTGAGCTAAGTCAAAGCACATAATTGATCAGACGAAGACAGGTCCCATCACGGTCGCCAAACCTGTTATCATCGCAAAATTTTTCCCCTCCCTTGCGAGAGAGAAACGAATTTGCGAGTCAAACTCGACCAAAGTTTTGAAAATGATTTTGAAAATTCACTCGCCTCCGTTTTTAAAATTTGCGGGAAAATTCCGTGGAATGGGATCCGCCTGTCGGTACGAGGTTCAACCGTTCCTGGCGCCTTTACCAGGGGTAATTGAACCAAGGACCAATTATGTGCTTTAACTTGACTCAAATATCTAAATTATGCTCTATTTTTCCTAGAATGCACAAAGAATCAGGCTTGTGCTATGGAATTTTGAAAAGATGCAAGTTTGAGAAAATAGGATGTTTGCTTTGGCAAATATGCTTGGAAAATTATTGGAAAAGTACTTGAAATTGGAATTCCTGGGAAAATCATTAAATTTCATTGGAAATCAGAAAATGGATTGGAAAATGAATTCTCAGGAAGACTTGAACTTTGAAAAATCGATTTTGAAATTTGGAATTGCTTTTATGAGAAAATGGATTTGAGAATTCTGAAAAAAAATATAAGAAATTCATTGGAAAAGGACTTTTGAAATGAAAGATGGATTCTCAGGAAACTGGGTTGTCAGGAAAATAGGAAATCTGAGAAAATCAATTATTGAAAACTTGGGATTTTGAAATTTGAGAATTTTAATACATAGAAAATCTTGATTTGAACTTGGGAAATGCTTTGAAATGTCATTTGAAAACTTAGGATTTTGATAAAATTAGATCCTGAGAAAGACTTGGAAATTCTTGAGAAAACTGAATTTTCTGAAATTGAAATTGGAAAATGAGTTTGAAAATAATGCAATTTGAATGATATGAATGAATGAGTATGAATTTGAAAAGGGGAATTTCATTGAGGAATTGGGAAATCCTTTTGAAACTTTGAAAAATGCAGTGCATTTTTGAAGTTAGCCCAAGAGTGTAGGCTGAATGTGGCTGATATAAAGATCATAAATCTTGGTTTTCTTCGTATTCTGACTATGGCCATAAATACGAATCCCACCGAGTTTATAAACTCCATAAAAGCTTGTGCACGTGCCATTCGTGTAAACCATAGTGAATTTGAAATAACTATGCATGAATCATACATCACATATTGAAATTTGCAGAAATTAAACTATATGCAATGCAGTCCTATTCTAAGCAGAAAATGTAACTCTTATTCCAAATATTACATTGCTTTTTACATTGAATTGAATAAAATAAATAAATGAAATAACTAAGTCTTCTTCTTGAATGTTCCTGCAAAACTAGAAAACAAGGTTAGCACAAAAATGTAGGTTTTTCTGAATTTATCCGAAAATATGAGAAATTATCGGATATTATTCAGATATAAACCCAAATTCATACCCCCCTTTGATATAAACATAAGAAATAATGAATAAATTTTGAAAAAAAACTTGAAAATTCGAAATTGGGGTTCAAAATGACCAAAATACCCCTGATGACCTTGAAATCAGGGTTTTATGAAAGAATTTTTGTAAATTTTGGAATTTTGAAAATCAAATGAAATAAATCAAACATAATATGATAAAATATGATTATATGCATGAAATTTTGGAGAATTAGAAATTGAAATTTCGAAATCTAGGTCAAAATGACCAAAATACCCCCGATAACAAGACTATGGCCTTGAAACCAGGGTTTTCTGAAATAAATTTTGCAAAATTGAAAAATATGAAATTCAAAGGAGATTGAAATTAACCCTAATATGATTCTACATGCTTATGTACATGATAAAAAACCTAAAATGGCAAAAATATCATAAAATATCGAATTTAACCTGATTTTCGCTTGATTTTCGCTTCTGAATTTAAAGATAAACTAACACATGGAGCAAATGAACTTGGAATTAAACCAAATTTGGCATGGACACCTAAAATAACCCTAAAAACAGAATGGAGCTCGAAAATCTATTTTTTTTGTATTTTTAAATATAGAAATTAAAATAAAAACCCTAAATTTTTTTTGATTTTTGCCTAAAATATTGATTCTAAAGGGGATTTAGGATATCAAACTTCCATAAAAATTTCCCAAATTTTATGGGGTGACATAGGACAGTAGGTCAAGGATTTTTTCCTTTTACACTTTCTGGTTTTGACCTATGGTCGGAGCTGTACCACTCCGGCAAGTCGGATCGGAATCCGGCGACTCTAGTAAATGAAGGAAACAGACAGGTTTCGGTAGAAAATGTGGGAAAAATGTCATACAGATGGGAAAATGGCTGAAATTGTGGGAAAATGTCTCTGACAAACAGAAAGATTTGATCTTTTGACACCATTGGGATTTGGGTTACGGTTTGGAAAAGGCCATACTGTTATCAGAGACCTAAATCTCTGGAATTTCTGGACATTGGAATCTGTTAGACAGAAAGAGAAAATCCGGGAAAAATAATGAAACAGATCCAAAAATTCCCAAATTTTAGGAAATGATAGGAAATTATGTTAGGAACAACTTTCATGTTGAAAGTTTTTGCAGACAGGTTACATATTTGGCGGACTCGATGCATTAGAGTCTGTCTATACCCTGACAAAGGAAAATCAAGATTTTCCCAGGGGTCTGAGAAATCCGATTTTTGTAAGAAGGCAAAACTGCTTGGAAAAACATAAAAAATTTTAGATCACAAGTAGATTCAATTATGAATCCACTGTGATTTTTGTAGGACGATTCAGATCTCCCACAAGGGTAGTACCGTAGGTTCTTTTCTGCTAAAGCAGAAATTGAAATTTCTGGATGACAGAAAACCCGATTTAGGGTTTGATTTATTTAGAGGGGTTCCAAAACTCGGATTGAATCAAATTTTTGACAGTGAGACAAAGACATATGAACCTAATTACTCTGAAATATACAGAATTTATTGACGAAAACTGAACATACAATGATAACTAGACTATCATATACAAATCAAGAATTTATTAACAAATGGACAAATAACAACAATCATGAATTAGACATGCTATTTCTATGAAATGAACTAACTATAATGTTTAAAACAAATAAACAATATAAAAATAAAACTTAAAACGAGAAAGAAAAGGGAGATATAAACTCTCTTTTTTTTTTTATTTCTTTTGACTCTCGAAGTGAGAGGTTCGATCCATCGAATGGATGAACCTCATCACTCGTTTAGTCCCCATACATAAGATTATAATCTTTCTACAGTTATTAATTTAAAACCATGGCAAAAAAAAAAAAAACTTTCATGTAGCTGTAAATCTAATCCTTGGTCTGATTCAATATTTCCTATTACGAAAATGAGATTTAAAAACCCATATCAAGAGGCGACAAGGGTGAATATCATAGAGCTTTAACAAGGACTAATGAAAAGGGTAAACACTCACCTTGGGGTCTTGCTGCAGCAAATGGAGAAGGCTGTCTTGTTGCTGCTGGGAATCGATTTGAGATGGCTGCAAGGTGTTGAAGTGGTGCTGCCAAATTGAAAGGCTGAAGGAGGTGTCTTGCAGCTGCACCAAAGAAGGAGGATGATGGTGGCTGGAATGGAGTTGGTTGCTGCCGGCTGGAGGCTGCTTCAACGTAGACAGATCGGCTGGAAGTGGTCTTGCGTTGTGGCTGCAGCTGCTACAAAGGGAGGATGATGAAGGTATTGGTGCTGTAGCAGCAAAGGAAGAGGCAAGAGAAAACCAAAGGGCGTCAATGGGCTGGAGAAGCCAAAAGTGCCCAGCCGTATGAACCTTTTGGTTGAAGACTTAGGAAAAATAATGATTTTCCTAAGTTTTCATGGAGAGATAACCTTGATGAGGAGGGAGAGAAAGAGAGAGAGAGAGAGAGAGTTGGCCATATGGATCTCCTTTTCTTCTTATGACAACTTAGGTTTTGATAAAAATCAAAACCTAAGTTTCTAATATTGTTTCATGAAACAGCCTACGTGAATTGGCCGTAGCCTTCTCCCTTTGAAAAAGATGGAAAGGAGGTAAGGAAGAAAAGGGGAAAGAAGGAAGGGAAGAAGAAAAAGAAAAGGAAAGAAGAAGAAAAGAGGGGCTGGAGGTTTGGGTGACCATCTTGTGGGTCCCACCTCTCTAAAATAAAATAAATAAATAAATAAAAATTAATAAAAACAAAAACAAACAAATAAAAAAAAATCCTTTTTTTTTAAACAGAAATGTAAATGAATGGGCCATCTCAGAGCGGGTCCAAATTTCAATTTTGAAATTCATTATGAAGATTAGAGGGGTAAAATAGTCTTTTCAGAAAGTTTCCAGACGAAACAAGCTATTTTTGGCAGTTTTTTAAACGAGCTCAGATTTTGAAGTTCAATACCCCGTTGCGAAGAAAATCCAGTGTAGAATTTAAAAAATGTAATTTTGAAAGAAATCCAAATTGTTTTTCTCGAGAAAATGCTTCCAACAAAACGAGCTATTTTTGGCAGTTTTTGAAAGGAGCTCAGATTCTGAAGTTCAATAGCTCATTGTGAAGCAAATCCAGTGTAAAATTTAAAAATGTAATTTTGAAAGAAATCCAGATTGTTTTTCTCGAGAAAATGCTTCCAACAAAACGAGCTATTTTTGGCAGTTTTTTAAACGAGCTCAGATTCTAAAGTTCAATAGCTCATTGTGAAGCAAATCCAGTGTAAAATTTGAAAATTTGATTTTGAAAGAAATCCAGATTATTTTTCTTAAGAAAATATTTCCAAATTTAGACTCCCGGGGTGAAAATGTCAATTTTGGAAACCCAAGGTTTGAAATTGATTTCTTAAAACTTTTAAAACTCAATCTGGATTGAAATTTATAAAACTGGAGTTCTGGACTTCGAAAATGAAATGAAATGTGATGAAATGTTATGAAATGCTAAGAAATGATATGAAATGATGAGAAATGACATGCGAAATGCAGACCCTAAATGAAGAGTTTTAGATGTTAGACCCCGATTGACAGCTGTACCAGTTTGAAAAGCATTAAAATTGATAAAATTTGCAAAATAGCTCAAGAAATGGTTTTCGGGACTCTACTGGGTTAGAGTGACACTGAAAATTGGGGTTCGAGCTGGATTGAACTGATATGAGCTAGATTGAGCTGGGTTTTAGAGTTTCAGAACTCAAATGAACTGACCAGGCACTGACTCAATTGACCTTTCTGACTGAATTTTTAAGAAAAGCTACCATTTTTAGAGAAATGGTATGGAATGGTCGCTGAGGTGAAGTGAATTACGAACTTGAGCTGACTTTGAGCTAAAAAAAAAGGTCAATAATACTGAGATGAACTAAAATCAAGGCTCAAACACTAGCTCAACTGACTGAACTCAGCTCAATTTCAGCTAAAAGAGCTGAAATGAACTAAAATGGACTCCTGAACACTTAGAAATGGTTTTGAACTGAAACAGAAGCACTCAAACTCCTGGTGAGCTCACGTTAGACTCTGGAAAGTATGAATGACTATAAATGACTGACTCGGAGACAATTGGCTTGGACTTGAGTGAGAAATGAGCTCATTTCTGAAGAAATGATCCCATTTTGGCAGGAATGGTCAGAAATAGAAATAGTCTTCTCACTGTGAGCTCAGATGAGCTTGGAATGACTGATATTCTTAAATGTTCTGAACTGACCAGTGAACTTTGTTGACTCCGACTGACTAGGGTTCGGGATGACCTAGGGGTAAAATGATAATTTTCCTAATGAAAATGGGTAAAATGGTGATTTTCTGAAACTGACTCAGGGTTTGACTCCTACACTGACCTAACAGGGTTGGCACTGCACGAGGAGGATTGTTTGAGAATAGATGAGGAAAATTTGGGGTGTTTACAGGCCGGAACATGAATGGAAGGTGCGTGCATTTGGCACTTGACGCACTTCTTCACGAATCGATGGCAGTCCTGTTGCATGGTATTTCAATAGTAACCTACTTGGACGATCTGCTTGACAAGAGTTTGATAGCCGACATGGCCACCACAGATCCCTTCATGTGCCTCTTGGATAATTTCCATAGCTTCTTCTTTGTCTAAGCATCTGGCATACTCAGAACTGAATCCACGTCGGTAGAGGACATTGGCAAGAATGAAATAATGGGTAGACATGCACTGAATTGCACGTTGCTCCCTTTTTGGCATTTCTGGTGGAAATTCACCAGTCTCAATGAAATTTTTGATATTTTGATACCAAGGCTTCTCCTTCTGATCGACCTGGTTTACTTGCATAGTTGAAGCGAAAGCAGGTTGCTCAAGTCTGCCAACTTCGAAAGAACGACATGACTCACTGCACTTGAAGGATAAAATGAAGCCTAAGTTGGCTAAGCCATCGGCTATCTGATTGTGTTCTCTTCTTATGTGATTAAGCTGAAATTCTTCGAAACTGTCCACAAGATCTAGGACGATCTTCTGATACAGAATCTTTTACTTGTCATTCAGTGTTAACTTGGCTGACAACAAGTAAAGAATCGCCAAAGGCATGCACTCTCTTGACATTGAAACTTTGCAAAATTTTGAGGCCTTGTATTAGAGCTTCATACTCGGCCATGTTATGAGTGCATTGGAAACCAAGCTTAAGGGAATAAGGGATCATTTCTTTTTCTGGAGTGATCAGCAAGACTCCAATCCCTATGCCAGACATATTTTTAGAGCCATCAAAGAACAAGTTCCAAACTGGGGGTTGTTGGATATTACAGATGTGCTCATCAGGAAAATCATCCTCTGTTTTAATTTCTTCTGTCAAAGGAAAATCTGCCAACTGATCTGTGATCGCTTGGCCTTTAATCGACTTTTGAGAAACATACTCTAGGTCATATTGCATCAGAAGGACTTGCCACTTCGCAATCCACCTAGTGAGAAATGGTTGTTCCAAAATGTATCTGAGAGGATTAAGTTTCGATAGAAACTTGATTTCAGAAGCCAATAAGTAATGTCTCAATTTCTGGCACATCCAAACTAGAGCTAGACAAGTTTTCTCCATCTGAGAATACTTCTTTTCATAATCAATGAAAGTTTTGCTCACATAGTAGATGGCGTGCTCTATCAGGTTGCCTTCTTCATACTGTGCGAGGAATCCACCACAGACATTCTGATTGACAGAAATGTATAGTAGGAGAGGTTTCCCCAATTTAGGCGGTCTTCAAAACTAGTGGATTAAGGAGATACTGCTTGATGCGCTCAAACGAGAACTGACATTCTGATCCCCATTCAAATTTAACTCATTTTCTTAGCAAATGATTGAAATGTTCATATCTCATGGCCAAATTGGAGATGAATCTGCGAATAGATTGAATGCGCCCTTGAAGGCTTCGCAGTTCCCTGAGATTAGTTGGAGGCGGCATATCAATAATGGCTTTTGCTTTAGCCGGATCCACCTCGATTCCTTTCTTGCTGATAATGAAGCCGAGTAATTTGCCGGACTCAACTCCGAACACATATTTCTGAGGATTAAGTCTTAACCTGTAGAGGATAAGTCTTTCAAAAACTTGACTAAGAGCATCAAGGTGATCCTCTTCTTCTTTAGACTTAACTAGAATGTCATCCATATATACATCCATATTTTTGTGCATTTGATCATGGAAAATGACGGCCATCGCCCTTTGATAAGTTGCCCCGGCATTTTTTAGCCCAAATGGCATAACAGTGTAGCAAAAGGTTCCCCATGGGGTAGTAAATAAAGTCTTGGAGTGATCACGAACGGCCAGCTTGATCTGATTATAGCCTGAATATCCACCCATGAAAGAAAACATGGCATGATCTGCTGTGCTATCGATCAACAGGTCAATATTAGGAAGTGGATAATCATCTTTCGGGGTAGCTTTATTGAGATCCCTGAAATCAATGCAGATTCAAACTTTTCCGTTCGTTTTGGGGATAATCAATGGCTCGGATGAAGCCTGCTTTCAATAAATCTTCAAGTCCTTCCTTGACTTGCTGCTCAATTCGAGGGTCTAATTTCCTCAGTTTCTGTTTGATCAGTCTGGCTTCTGGTTTCAACTTGAGTCGATGCTCAACCAGCTTGGTATCTAATCCTGGCATATCCTCATAAGTCCAGGCAAATACTTCCTGATGCTTCTTAAGGAATTGAACGAGTCTTGCTTTTTCAACTTCGCTTAGACCCGACCAGATTTTGAGAATTTTTGGATCATCTTCCGACCCAATGTTGATATCTTCAGTTGGATCTTGAACCAAAGATGATGGTTCATCCTGCTTCTGAATGTGAGCAAATTCTGGCAATTTCTGGATGGTGGAATCAAATTTGGCTGGCTCTTCGGTCTGCTCTGCTGCCTGAATGACCTCTGCTTTGTCTTTCTTGCCAATCTTAGATATTTGGGATTGATAATGAATTTTGTCATTAATTCAGGAGTTAATGGTCCTGAAAATGTAAGAAAGGTTTTTAGGAGAAAGTATAAGTCAAAACAAGCCTTTTGTACAAAGCAAAGAATAATGGTACCGACAAAATATAAGAAAAGAATGATAGATGCTCGAATATGAAGAGAAGATTGATCTTTCATTGATTGAAATATAATATTTACAAGACACTGACAAAAGATGAGACTGTGTTGTTCCTACAAGATTAACAAAAAGATAAGAAAAAGAAAGCAGAAAAACTTAAGGCATCATCTTCACTTGTTTCCTCTAACAAATATTGTTTTCTTGGTGGAATCTTAGCCGGTGAACCCCAACCCTGAGTTGTCTGCATGCTGAACTGGGATGATAGGCTCTATTATGCCGTCCTCGTTTTTTCCTATGCCCCGGAACGGCTGGTATCCATGTTTTATCAACAGATTGAATCCCTTTCTGGCTTTAGAAAATTGTGGAAATAAAGGATGATCTTTGAAGGAGGTGTAATTGATCCGTCCTCCTAATTTAAAGAAACAAGGTCCCTACCATTGGACCGTAACTGCAATATTTTCTTCTTCCATGACATCTTTTAACTTTAACATTTCTAAGCTGTCACTCAGATTGATTTCATCCGCTTCTCGGATGCTTGAAATATCAGCTGTGAATGTTGGTAAGGGAATCATAGGCTGCGACAACCTCTCTTCAGGATCTTCGCCCAAGATAGTAGTAATCATTCCGCCCTTGGACCACTTTATGCACTGGTGGAGGGTTGATGGAACGACATTGGCATTATGGATCCATGTTCGTCCCAACAAAAAATTGTAAGTTGGCGGCACATTGACGACATGGAATAGAACCGTGTACACTGAATAGTTGATAAAAAATTCTAGGAAGATCTTGCCCTTGGCAGTCTGCCCGTGATTGTCGAAGCCGTAGATGGTAATGGGATCATGCACGTATTCTTTTTCCTTTAATCCCAGGGCTTTTGCTGTCATCTCTGGGCAAATGTTGAGGTTGCTGCCTCCATTAACAAGAACGTGCGAGACAGTCATGCCCCTGGTCCTTACCACGATGTACAATGCATTGTTATGGAATGAATGAGGCTTTGGCAAGTCCTCATCTGAAAATGTTATAGGCGCATTGGTCATTGCCTGATTTATGAATTGTGCCATGTCTTCTGGCGTGGTGCCCGACTTTACTTTGATCTTTCTCAGTAAGTCATCTAACTTTTCTTGATGCTTAGGAGAATCATGGGTTAATTCAAAGATGGAAATGTTGGAGAGCGCTGTAATTGGCTTCTGGAAATCATTGGCCCGCTCTTCTGCTGCCTTAGAGGTTTCTGCTTCCTCTGCGCAGGCTTCTTTCTTAAGGAATCTTCTTGGTAAAATTTGAGTTCTTCCGTTCTCAACTGGTACGCTCACTTGGTTAAGCAGCGAGAAGATATCCATCTTTTGAGATATAGGCTCATCCTGATGTAGAACCATTACCTGATGTTGGAGATTTAGTTCTTCGATGGAACATGGGTGTATATGACTTTGTGGAATGAATAAATGTTCTGAAATGGTTGATGTAGAATGTTTTGGGAATGGAGCAGATAAAATCTCCAATTTGCCTTCCTCTTCATCTTCTACGAGGATACTCTTGTCAATACAGTCTTGGACTAAGTGCTTCAAGACGAAACAGTGTTCTGTATTATGCCTCATGGCCCTATGGAATTTGCAATATTGTTCTTTGTACTTCCCCATGATTACTGGAGGATCTGCAATTTTGGGCAATTTCACCATCCTGTGGGACAACAGGTATTCCAGCACTTTGTCCAGAGGCTGGTCCAAAGGAGTGAATTTCCGATCCTTGCTCCAATTGATGTGCTTAGGTCTTTTTTGAAAGTCCCCTTTTTGTTGAGGACCGCTGGGGACAGGCTTATCACTGTTCTTAAAGAACTTTCCCTTTCTACCTCTATTCTGCTCGGGCTTCGTGCCGCTGTCATTCTTGCTGCTACTGCCCTGATTATCTTCGGGAACATCAGCTAAGTAGGTAAAATGGGCTTTCTTCTTTGGGTCCGGGATATTCTTGGCCAAAGTGACGCTTTCATACATTCCATTTTCTACCCCTATTTCGAGTCATTCTGCTCGCTCCGTCAGTTCAATAAATGATTTGGAGGGATATGGGAAAAGGAGGCTTTTTAGGGGCTAGGAGAAGTTGTTGAAAATGACTTGGAGGGCATGTTCCTCAGAAATGGGATTTCTCATCTTGTTGCAAAGGCTCCTCCACTTATAGATGAAATCTCTGGTTTTCTCATTGGGCTCCTGCTTGAGGTTGCATAAATGATTGAGCGTGGGTAATGCTTCTGTATTGAACAGGAAGCGCTCAATAAACATGTTGACAACTTTATCAAAATCCCTCAATTCGATGGGATTGACATGCTCAGCGTACCACTTGGCCGCTATCTCATCCAGGCTGCGGGGAAAACAGAGGAAAAGGGCACGGTTGTCTTCATTGAATCGGGCACATTCGGCGAAAAATATTGCCAAATGGGCCTTGGGATCTCCAGATCCGTCAAACTTAATGAATTTCCAGGAAAGATTCTCCAGATTGTTATCCCCTTCCAAGCCGAGATAGAAATCTTGCTTGGTGTATGACCTCTTTCCTTTGTCACGGATTTGCAGGTCTTTGACTATCTTTGTCAAGGCTTGGATCGAATCCTCTGCGAGGGCCCCATACTTGGGCTTGTTTACTGACAATGGCTCTTCCACTGGCCTCTTAGATTGTCGCAGATGCTTCAAAATGTAAATCAGTTGTTCTTCTTCTTCGGAGTTCTCTTCCGCTGATTCTGAATTTTTCGAGGTGTTGTCACGCTGGATCTTCTGCTTACTGATCTTGACAGGCTTTTTATGGGCTTCTTTTTAGCTTTGCTCTTAGAAGCTGCCGTCTTGGAACCAGCTTTAGCTTGTTCGGCCATCATCTTGGTCATCATTTTTTGAAAGACCAGGTACATGGCCGGATCAACATCTCTCACATCCCCTGAGTCATGCTTCTTGGATAATCTAGGAGAATTCATCTCCTCTAGTTCGCTGTCACTGTGTCGTTGAGCAGCCTGCTTACCAACCCTTGTCTGAGCCATCTTCAGATACCAAAGTTTTCCTGCAGAATATGGGAATGGTTAGAGTATGGAGAAGCTTTTGAAAACCAAAATTTTTGAGAAAAAGGAATAAAGGATTTCGGCAGACAATTTCAATAGATTATCCCATTACCCGGGATTGGGTCATCACAAGATTTGTGATGATTGTGTTACGATTTGATGATAACAGAGAGATGTGCCTTGTTACCTAGGTGAGGTCGTCAACCATGATAAAATATATTGAAAAAATGCGGAAGGAATATCCCTTTTACCTGGGATGAGGTTGTCACCAAAATTGTGACCATTTGTGCTACAAACAAAATACAAGAAATAAAATTTTGGCCAAAAGTAAATTTTATTGATATTTTTAACATTTAAAGACAAAGAGAGGGTAGGCAGACAGTTTGCCACCATTTCTGATATTCAGATGATATATTTGGCCCAGGAAATACAGACAGAGAAACAAAGGAGTCCCAGGTATATTTAGTGACATGGTATGCCCCAGACCACTGATCCGACTGCAGGTTGAATTCTGGCATGTTGCCTGTCGGGAAGCGGGTGTTGGCACGAACCTACCGCTGCGAAAACTGCCTGAGACATCGTTCCGGCTGATAATCAACATAAAAGAAAGGGCCAAGCAATCTGTAGCGCTTGTCGTGAGCATAGGTGTATCGAGGAACGGTCTCTCTTCTGTCGAAGAAGTCCCAAACAATCTTCTCCTGATGTAGTTTCTCGATCAAAGCTCGGCATTGAATGGCTGTCTTCGGCTGCTTACTGTTAAACCTGAAAGAACTGGCCTTCGAGGGAACGTGTCGCAGAAACCACGACTGCAGGGCGTAAGTGCATCCTTCTACCAGAATGGTCTCCCCAAGAGCAAATCGAGCCAAGCCTCTGTAACGGAAAGCTAAGGCTGCCATAGAAAGTGATAGCTGACGGGTTTGCTTGCTTCTCCATCTTCGAAAGAGCTGGGCAACTCTGATATCTATGAAATTCTAGCCATCTTGGAAGAAAGATAATCCTACTGTGCATAGGATCATGGCATGTTGAATTCTATCTTTCGCTGCTCGAGACAAAGTGTCTACCTCCTCGTAGGTCCCATACTTGCGATATAGTCCGAATAGGTCGATGAACTGGTTCCCACTAATCTCAGTAAGGGGCTAGGATCTGCTCCCTGTTGCTCTGGCCAAGGCTTCTCGAACATCTACCCCTTTGATGTTGATCAAAAACTGCTGCTCGACAGGATCATCTGGCTGGCCAGCTGGTTCGGGCAATCCCATAATATCATTGAACTCATCCATCAGTAGAGTTATCTCTCCCCAAGGAAACCAGAATGTGCAGGTACATGGATTCCACCGTTCTGCCATAGCTTGAATCAAAGCTCCATTGATGGTTCGCTTGCCTACTGCCGATGCCATCTCCAACCCACAGTCATCCAAGTGGTCTAGGAACATACGTGAGAAGGTGGCGAACCAAGAATAATACCACCGAGGGAAGAAAGGGCGAGACTGGATGACCCGTTGATCCGGGGATCCATCTTGAATCTGATAGAATACATGATCTCGGGGAAAGACCGCATCGAGAGAATCCGACGCCATCGAAATGATACTGGGGCAAAGAGGAATAAGAAGGAAAATTAGATAGAATGCAGGACTTACGGATAGACTTTTGAAGAATAAAAAACCTGGACATTTTGAAAGATCGAGGAAATTTTAAAGGAATTTTCTAGGGTTTTGAAGAAAATTTGATCTAAAAGGAGAAAAGAAATGTAGGTAGAGAAAAATATGCACCTGGTTTTTTTTTTTTTTTGAAAGTAAGAGAAAATTTTGAATAATACACCCAGGGTTTTTGTAAAAAAAGGTTTGATACATATATATGAAAGAATAAGAGAACTATCATACAACTAAAGCTGCACAAACAAGAATGCGCACACAGCACTCCCTAAAGGCTGACTCTAAATGCAATATTTGAACTGGATTGTAGGACCTTAATCCTAACTCTAGGGTTCAGATGATCTGATTCCAATCAAGATACGTCGATATACTCAAGCCGAGGCTCGAAGTACGTGGCATAGAAATATTTATCCGGTTCTAAGGTAATGGCTTCCCAACATCCTTGAGCACCTACCGATATACCTCGGACTATGGCCCTTAGGTACGTGGTAGGGGGCCGCGAACCTAAATAAGTGGTCCAGTTGTGAGGCTCTCTCCCGAACTATGGTTCAGTGAGACAGCCCAGCAACGTGAAGACTCAGACAATATAGGTAAGGAGGTTTTCAAAAATATGCTCAACATGCAAGAAATCAGATGACTCTAATGCAAGTCCTAAAGAGAGATTAAAATGAAGAGAAGCATACATTTGCATACATTGTTTGCATTCAATCCCTAAAATTGAGGAGAGTTGTATTTCAGACCTAAGTCTAATGTGAGCATGGAATAATCTCCTCAATATGGTCCTACCAAACCATACTTAGATCCTATATGCAATGATGTCAGCTTAGGACAGAGTCTAGGCTCCTAAGGTTTGCATGGAAATGTAGCTGACATTTGTAGAATAAAGACTTAGATGATATCAAAGCAAAGGAAAAGGCATTAAATTCGACCGAACGAAGACGAGTCCCATCACGGTCGCCAAAACTGTGATCATCGCAAAATTTTTTCTCTCGTAATGTTCTCTCTCTTCCTTCTCTTTTCCTTTCCAACCTCTATTTTCTCCTTTTTGAAGGGAGAAAAATAAAAGACAGAAAGAAAGAGAGAAGAGAAAAGAAGAGAAGATGAACTCTTTTGCGGGGTCTCACTTGACCTTAATTTGAAAACATTTGAGAAAATAACTCACCTCCGTTTTGAAATATTTGCGGGAAAACTTGGGAGACGGGATTCGCTCATCGGTACGAGGTTCAACCGTTCCTGGCGCCTTTACCAGGGGTAATCGAACCAAGGGTCAAATTCATGCCTTTTGCTTTGCCTTAATATCACCTAAGAATTTATCCTAAGTCTAAATGCACAAAGAATCATGCTTGTGCAAATGCAAAGATGTATGCTTTTTTTGAAAATGTTTTAAAATTTTCCCAAGTGTCTCTGAAATGAATCTGATAATGGAGCGAAGAAATGATTTATAACTTAGAACTTTAAGATTTAAAATTCTAAGTTTTTGGAAATAGTCAGAGTTTGGGAAGAATGGATCTGGATATTGAAAAAGAGATGATTTTTGAATTTTGAGATAAAAGGAGAAGCAAGGAAATTTCAAAGTCATAAATGGACTTTGAATTAGAATAGAAATGAAATGGAATTGAATTCTAATTTTGAAGTTTGAAATCAGAATGAAATGTGGGAAATCTAAATGGAATTGAGAAATAGAATTGATTTGAAAATTGGAATTCAAGATGGAATCTGAATCCAAAGTCTGGATTCTAAATAGAGTTGAAATTCAGGATGAGATTGAATTATGGATTTAGAATCCTAAATGGGAATTGGTTTTGAAATTTTGGGATGAAACGGAATTGGTTTTAAGAATTGGAATTGAGAATGTAAGTTGATTTGAAATCTGGAATTTAAGATGGAATTTGAATCCAAAGTCTGGATTCTAAATAGAGTTGAGATTTAAAAATCGAATTCTGGATTTAGAATCCGAAGTGGGAATTGGATCTGAACTCTGGGATCCAAGATGAAATTGGATTCTGAATTTTAAAATGGATTTGGATCTGAAGTTCGAGATCCAAAGTGGAATTGGGTTCCGGATCCTAGAATGGATATGGATCTGAAATCTGAGACCCAAAGTAGAATTGGGTTCTGAATCCTAGAATGGATTTGGATCTGAAGTCTGAGATCTAGAGTAGAATTGGGTTCTGGAACCTAAAATGGATTTGGATCTGAAGTTCGAGATCCAAAGTAGAGATTGTACTTGGAAATCTGGATCCAAGTTGGGATTAGTTTCTAGATCCTAGAATGGATTTTTGGATCTGAAGTCTAAGATCCAAAGTGAAGTTGGATTCTGAGAGCCCAAAATGGGGCTTTTTGAAGATGGATCTGGGTCTTGGAAACCTTGATTGAATTTAAAATTTAAGAAGAACCAAGTTTTTTGAGATTCACAATCAATCTCAAACTGTGATTGAAGATAATAAGATAAACTTGATTTTGATTTTGGAGAATGAATCAGAAACTTAAAAGTTAAATTTGAACTTTGAAAATTTGAATTTTTGAATTTTGAATTTTGAATCTTTTCTGCAAAATGGATCTGATATGGATGTAATGGACAAATCAACTATGTAATCGATGCTCAAAACAAAGCATCAAAGCACTATTCCAGCAGAATTTCAATTGACTCATTAAGCACTAACGACCACCACAACGAGTGTTGAACATGTTCCCATAATTTCCATAGGGTAAGATCTATCTGATGTATGAAAAGGGCATCCAGAATTGCTAATATTTCTGATAATTATTCTGCCATCAACCGGTTCCAGTGAGATAAACAGGTAATAGCACGGATCTGGGAGATATCTTCTAATTTTGCGACCGATACTTACCCTGACAATGTAGAGCTTGTGAGGGCTCATCCATTCCATTCTCTGATTTCAAAGGACTTCCTCAGGACCTCCCTTTTTTTTGTAGGAACAAAACAATAAAGCTCTATGATCAATCCATGTTAACGTCGGATCGGAGGATATAGAAGCAGAGGATATGATAAAAAAAAATGAATAATATTATCGAAAGGAAGAGGATTAGGAGCTTATATACAGAAAATATCATCACATTCAAAGAATGATATGGGTCAGCTTATAATTGAATTCTATTTATTATGCAGAAATGGACAAGTAGAGATTCTCAAATCTACACAACTAGCATCTGATCAATAATGGATTCACTAAACTTACCTGCTACCAAATCTGATATACAGAGACCAGAACATTACATCAATAAAAAAAAAAGAGAGAGCTACTGCCTTAATCGCTTTCATTAGCTTATCGTGAACTGGTTTTCACAGAACTCGACTCACATACCAGGTCCCTGCTTAGCGGCTGAGACTCCTCAAATCATGAAGATGTTATGCATACATGAAACAGCGTTGCCGAGATAGAACAATGCAGATGAGTGATGACGAGATCGAATTAAAACAAGGAAATGCCATCGAACATTTAAAAGAAGAAGATGAAAGCAAAACAAATAATCAGAAAACAGGAGAATCAAAATTTGAAATAGAAGTAATAGCTTAAAGGGGAAATCTAAAAAAAAGAAAATTTGTCGGGAAACTAACATGAAAGAGAAAGAAAACATTTAGCCAAAAATCTGGACTGGGATTCGGGTGAATCTTGTCGGATTATAGAATCCGACAGCCTGAGCTCAGAGATCATAGCATGAATGAAACATGAGATAGGAGGGAAAAGAAAAAAAAAAGAAAAAAAATGTGGGAATCGGTGGATTCCAATGATATTGCAATGGGTGGGTCGATATTTGCACAAACAGTATCGACACCACCAGTGATGCAATAATGGTAGCCTTAAAACAGGAAAATAAAGAGAAAAATTAAAAGAAAAAGAGAAAAGAACTTACCCGATTTGCAGAGATTTCGAAGGAGGAAAGAGGAAGGCGGATACTCGATCGATCGTCCTAGATCAGGGAGGTGCTGGATGGAAGATGGATTGAAATCCTTCCTTCTTAAGGAAAACCGATGATGCTGGAGGGGAAATTGCAGCGTGAAAGATTGTTATGGATTTTTGCAGGGAAACTCCATGAATGCTTGCAGATGATGGACCTCGGAGGAGAAAAATGGATTGTAATGGATTTTGCAGAGAAAACTCAGTGACGAAGATGCTGATAATGGATCCCTCGATCATGGGTGAAGACCTCTTCTTAAAGAAGAGGTGGAAGGTTCGAGTGGAAAGCTCGTTGGAGATGGAAGGTGAAAATCAGAGGGTTTGTTGAGGATCGGACGATGGAGAGAGAAGGAGAGAGGCGCGGGAGAGAATCCGTTAGAATTTTCCACTTTTTCATAAAAGAGGTCCCCTTTTCAGGAAATTTTTTATAAAATGGTTTTAAAAATGAGGTTTTTGGCAAAATGGCTTCAAAAGGCTTAAAATCCTTCGTTTTTCTTATAATTTTTCCCAATTTTTTGGTTTTTTATGTTATTTTTCATTTTTTTTGTATTTTTAGAATAAAATCCTAAAGTTTGTGAGAAAACAAAGATTAAAACTAATTTTTTTGGTGTTTTTATAAAATATTTACAAAAGGAGTTTTTCTGAGAACTCAATGCGATTTTTGAGAAAATTTCTTCAGAAAATGGATTTGTATCCAGATTTTTAGGAAATATTCGAGGTTTATAACCTCGAACTGAGAAATATAGGGTTGGGGATCCGACGGGATACCAGATGCATAGTCTGAGCTTTTCAAAATTTATTTTTGATATTTTTTTAAAATTTTAATTTGAAACTTTGGACAACGAGGCTCAGATTTAGGTTTTTGACACAGGATCCAGATCTGAATTCAAGTTGGATATATCAATATGGAATTTATTTCAGAAAATCTGAAGAATAACCGAATTTCGGCTTTGAAATTGCTTTTATCTTCTCAGAGAATGGGGGTCAGGGGTAAAAGGGTCATTTTGCAAATCTTTGAAAAAATTGGAGTGTTCACAAACCCAGAGTTCCAGTTCGCCTGAGACTCTATTTTCAAAAGATCTTGAATTTCAATTATTGATTTTAACCTCTTTTCAAAGTTATTTTCAGTGTTTATTTCAAATTTCTCAAAACCTGATGTGAGCCCACTCAGTTGGCGCCACATCTAGAGGAGTTCTAACCCAGTTGGAACTCTATGCCATTTCAAAACTTTGAATTTCAAGTTTGCTTTTGAAAATCTTTTGAAAACTCTATCAATTTCAAGTTTTAAAGTCATTTCTTTAAAAACTCAAGTAGGGCCCACTCGGGGTGGCGCCACATTTTTGAAAGTCAGGGTTAGTTTAGGCTTAGTCAGTGTCTTGGTTAGTTATAGAAGTTTAGAAGAGTCAAAATCTATTTTGAAAATTCATTTTTTAAGTTTGGTTCTTAAACTAGTGTTTTTAGAGGTTTTTAAACTTTAAAAACCAAATGTGGAAAAATGCCAAGT
Source organism: Nuphar pumila (assembly GCF_984573655.1). Classification (NCBI taxonomy): domain Eukaryota; kingdom Viridiplantae; phylum Streptophyta; class Magnoliopsida; order Nymphaeales; family Nymphaeaceae; genus Nuphar; species Nuphar pumila. Next base: position 55,624,538 of record NC_143254.1, read on the forward strand.
GACACCACATTTGGGGATTTCTTAGGTTTATCTAGGGGTTAATTAAGAATTAATTAGGATAATTTAGGTTAGGGGTATATAGGTAATCCTCTACAAAAATCCCCCCCCCCCCCCCTTTAGAAGTCCAAAAATTTTAAAACTCTTCATTTTTAACCTAAATTTTTTTTATAAATAGAGAGCCATAGGGGGATGATTTTGGATCTCTCTCTTTAGTACTTCTTGGAGCTTCTCTCTCCTCTCCAGCCCTTCCTCTATTGCTGCAACTCCAAGGTAAATATTTTCTTTAATTTTTAGTTTTTGTTTAATGTTTTTCATAGTTTAAACATCAATTTAGCCATTGGCACCCCTCCTTATGTGGATTCAAGCATGATTCAACCCCAAGAACCATCAAGAACGGTCCAAGAAGATGATCTAATATGATTTCACTGTTTTTTCAGGGATTCTAATCCATTAGAATCGATTATAGCATCAATATTCATGTTATTAACCAATAAAACATGTGATTTACCCTTTTAATGGGTAAAATCCATGCTTTTTAAGGTAAAATCAAATTCCAGCCATGGATTCCCTGTGTTTATTTATTTTTTTTACTTATTTATGTTTATTACATGTGTTTTAGCATAAAAATTAATTTCGTTTTGCTGTTTGGTATTTTTTATTATTGTTTTTATTAGTTAAAGCATGATTTATTAGGTTTTATCAAATTTCTGTGTGCTTTTAGTTTAGAACAGAAAAGAACATGTTGTTTCGGATTGAAATATTCACTGTTAATTTCTGATTTTTTTTATATGTGATACATGCATGTGTAATTGAACTACTGTAAAAAAATCAGAGGTTTTGGAATTCGGTAACTCTGTCAGAAAAATCAGATATCAAATCGGGTTTTTAAAACTTTAAAATCGTTGTTAAAATCAGAAGGGTAACTTGCACTTGTGTGGGTTTTCTCATCTGATGTCCGATTTAAGATCTGTAAAGTGCCATGGATTTATATTGAGGAGATCCATTTACTGTGAAATTTTGGGAATTTTTTATTTCGGTTTAGTATTTTTCCTCTGTCATAGAATCTGATTTTAAATTTAAAACTCGTTAGGGTTTACCAAAACTCTAATCAGACTTGTGTTATTCATAGATCCCAAACCACAGATCTGATTCATGATCTGTAAAAAGTGAGTATTGTTATTTTTCTGATCACTGTTCACGGATAAAATTTCAAAAGTTTTTTATTATGTTTGCTATTTATTTCTGTATTTTCAATCCTAAGTAGCCGTTTTAACCCCTGTTAGATTTGTTAGATTTTATTTCAGATTGCCGGAAAGGTTTCTTCCTAATCGGAGATGCTTTTTCCGATCTGTAAATTGGGAAATCTTTTTTTTTCTTCCTAGTTTGTCTTTGTAAAAATTCAAAAGTTTTCATGGAGGATTGTCCCTGATTCGGGTCGAACTCTGAAACTGGTTTGTGACCTAGGTTAAAAATAGCTTATTTTAGGGTTTTAATGCAATTTTCGGATTAAAATAATGTCAAAATATTATTTTTATGATTTCAATCTGACTTCAGAGACACAACAAGTGCAGTTATCAATTTTTATGAAATTTGGAATTCGTTTGATGCCTAAATAGATCAAATTGCAAAATAGGGTCCCTGAAAGATCCAAAAACACTGCCAAAATCATGATATTTGGGATATTTCTTGATTTTCGGGTGTAATTTCATGTTTTTAGGGTTTACTCATGTTTATAATCATATTAGGATGTTTCATGTTTGATTTTGTGCTTATTTCAATCATAAATCCCAAGTTTTTCCAAAATCTATTTCAGAAAACCCTGATTTCGAGGCCATAGTCTTGCTATCGGGAGCAATTTGGTCATTTGACCTCAATTTCGAAATTCTAAACCCTAATTTTCATATTTTTAATCATGTCATATCTTACTTAGTTCAATTTGTCATTATTTGCTTTTCAAAAGTTACATTTTATAAAATATCTTTCTGAAAACCATGATTTCAAGGCCATAGTCTTGCTATCAGGGGTATTTTGGTCATTTTGACCCCAATTTCAAAAATTTCATATCTTATCTTCCTTATTTATTCAATTTTATTTCATATTTCATCATTTTAATTTAAGAGAATCATGGAAAAGGCTTATATCTAGCAAAATCCAGCAATTTCCAGATATTACTGGATAAATCTAGAAAAGCCATCATATCTTCACTAACTAGTTTTCTAGTTTTGCAGGAACATTGAAGACTTTAATTTTTAGTCATTTAAATTCAATTAGTGATGTAAATTAAATGTAAATTTGGAATAAGAATTTCAATTTCTGCATAGAATAGGATGCATTACATATAGTTTAATTCTGCAAATTTTAATATCTGATGAATGCATTATTCATGCACATATTACAAATTCACTATGGTCTACACGAATGGCACATGCACAAGCTCTTATGGAGTTGACAAACTCGGTGGAATTTGTATTTATGGCCATAGTCAGAATACGAATGAGACCTAGATTTGTAATCTTCGTATTAGCCACATTCAGCCTACACTCTTAGGCTAACTTAAAAAATGCACTGCATTTCTCAAAAATACAAAAAAGATTTTCTCAATTCCTTAAAATCAAGTCTTTCAAATCCATATTCATTCATTTCATTCATTTGCAAGTTCAAATTCCAAATCATAAAATCAGTTTTCTCAAAATTTTTCTAAGTCTTATTCAAAAATTGATTTTCTCAAAATATGGATTTGCCAATGATATTTCAAGTATTTCCCAAGTTCCAAATTCGATTTTCCAAGTTATATTTTCAATTTCAAAGTTTGAATTCAAAGAAATCAAGTATTCCAATATTCAAAGCAAACATTATTTTTTTCAAATATGCATTTTCTGAAATCCATAGCACATGCATGATTCTTTGTGCATTTAGGAAATAGAATATGATTTAGACAAGTTGAGCAAGGTTAAGCATACAATTGATCCTCGGTTCAATTACCCCTGGTAAAGGCGCCAGGAACGGTTGAACCTCGTACCGACAGGCGAGTCCCATTCTTCGGAATTATCCTGCATTTTAAAACGGAGGGGAGTTATTTTCAAAATCTTTTTCAAATGTCAGTTTGACTTGTAAAAGTAAAAATTTTGTGATGATAACAGTTGAGAATGAGAAAGAGTATTGGTCGACTATCTCGGTAGAGTCTCAACAGAAGTCAAGCAATCGGCAAAAAGTACAGCATGACGGTCAGAACCAGGACCGCAAGATGGCCCCATTGGATCAAATACTTGAGAGTTTCTTGGAATACATGCTCACAAAAGATATGGTCGGATCTCCAGAGGCTCACTTTACTCTTTCTGCCAATAATAGCAATCATGATAACTATTCAGAGGGTTCTAAGGGCCAAAAAAGAAAGTTCTCCAACAATGATAAGCCTCTTCAATCTAGTCCTCAGCATAAAGAGAAAGATTAAGAAAAGTCAAAGCACAAGGATTGTAGTTCGGATCTAAAGTTCACCCCTCTAGATCAGACACTAGAGAGTGTTCTGGAATACATGCTCGCAAAAGATAGGATCTGTTTACCTAAAGTAGTTGATCCCGCCACAATCATGGGCAGATTCAAAGAAAAATTTTGCAAATTTCATCGGACAGTAGGGCATGACACTGAGAATTGTTTCATCCAGAAGAACATCATTCAAGATCGCATTGACAAAAATCTCCGTGTTGAAAATGAGGAAGATACCAGTTGACCATCCTGATCAAGTTTTCCAAGAAACTGACAATGCCAAGGCTATGTCATCTTTAATCATTTTGCTCATTTTAAAGGACAATACAGTCCCAGTTTTCTTACCAACTTGTTATTTATCTTCAATAATTGAATAAATTATCCATTTTTCTCATAAACTTGATGTCACCTTTTATTCTCCTTCTCTGCAAAATGTTCTTTCATGAGGAATGACCCTCTTCAAGGTCTCAGAATTGATCAAAAGTCAGTCGCTTTGTTACCATCGGAGAGCATTCTTCGAACATCAATTATCTTTCTTTCATCCAAAATTTTCTTTCCCTATTATACTGGGGCATTATTTTGAAAATTATCTTCAAAACATTCTGTATGCAGGCAGGATCAAACAAATCTCTCATTTTGCACGCATGTGCATTCATTTACATCATTTTGCATACATTTGCATTCATTTACATTTATATGCATTCATTAGCATTCATTTGCATCAAATTCATTTCCCCTTCAGGTTAAGGGATAAACCTGAGTTGCCCATTCAGGATAAGAGATAAATCCTAAGACCCCGACAGTTGTCCAAGTTGTCGTGAGGGTGAAGACTAAAAATCTTCTATCAAAATCAATTAGTAATTTTTCAAAAATCCAGTGTTCGTGCTGGTAATTTTTTCAAAAATCCTGTGTCCGTGCTGGTAAAATTTCAAAAACCCAGTGTTCGTGCTGGTAATTCTTCACAACCCAGTGTTCACGCTGGTAAAATTTCAAAAAAATAGTGTTTGTGCTGGAAAATTTCCAAAAAACCAGTGTTCATACTGGTAATTCTTCAAAACCCAGTGTTTGTGCTGATAATTTTTCAAAAACCCAGTGTTCGTGCTGGTAATTTTTCAAAAAACCAGTATTCGTACTAGTAATTTTTTAAAACATAATGCTTATACTGGTTTATTTTCAAAATCCGGTATTCACACTGGTACACTTCAAAATTTCAGTGTCCACATTGGTGTAGTTTTCCTTCGGGATTCGAGTTCCGACTCGAATCTCCTTTCGTTCTTTTTGTCTAGTTTTCCTTTGGGATTGGAGTTCCGACTCGAATCTTCTTTCCTTCGAGATTTGAGTTCCGACTCAAATCTCCTTTCCTTGTTTTTGTCTAGTTTTCCTTCGGGATTCGAGTTCTGACTCAAATCTCCTTTCCTCCTTTTTGTCTAGTTTTCCTTAGGGATTCGAGTTCTGACTCGAATCTCCTCTCCTTCTTTTGTCTAGTTTTCCTTCAGGATTTGAGTTTTGACTCGAATTTTCTTTTCCTTCCAAATTGATCTACTTTTCTTTCAGGATTCGAGTTCCGACTCGAATTTCTTTTCCTTCCACAATGGATCTAGTTTTCCTTCAAAGATTTGGGTTCTGACCCGAGTTTTATTTTCCTTCTGAATTGGTCTAGAAAATTAGAGTTCCGACTCGAATTTTCTTCCAAATCCAATTCAAATGTCTAGAATCGGTCTAGAAAATTAGAGTTTCGACTTGAATTTTCTCCCAAATCCGATTTGCTTAGCTTTCCTTTAAAGGTTTGAAGTCCTACTCAAACTTTTCTGCAATTTAGTAATTGGTCTAGAAGATCCAAGTTCTGACTCAATTTTTCTTTCAAAATCCAATTTTTTCTTGAAGATTTGAATTCTGATTTGAATCTTCTCTCAAAACCCAGTTTAGCACTTGGTCCATTCAAAGCTCACAAGTCGAAACCTTCCTTCTTAAACTATGGTCCTTAGGATAAATTCCTATGAAATTAATCGTTTGTAGGCTGAATCTCTATTTAACCCATGTCGTTCTCAATTGAACCAATGTCGTTCTTAGGCTGAATCCCTATTGAACCCATGTCATTCCCAGTGAACCAATGTCATTCTCAACTGAACCAATGTCATTCTTAGGCTGAATCCCTATTGAACCCATGTCATTCCCAGTAAACCAATTCTCAATTTCGACCTTCGGGTCAACCAATTTTCGATTTCCAATTTTCAATTTTCAATTTTCAATTTTCAATTTTCAATTTTCAATTTCCAATTTCTAATTCTCAATTTCCAATTTTCAAATTCTAAATTTCCAATTTCGACCTTCGGGTCAATCAATTTTCAATTTCTAATTTCTAATTTCTAATTTCCAATTTTCAATTTCCAATTTCCAATTTCCAATTTCTAATTTCTAATTCTCAATTTCTAATTTTCAAATTCTAAATTTCCAATTTCGACCTTCGGGTCAATCAATTTGCAATTTCCAACCTCCAATTTCCAAATTCCAATTTCGACTTTTTGGTCACTCAATATCAATTTCAATCATTTCTCTTGCGAGAGACCCTTTTTACAGGGAGAGTTCGAGGGAGCTCATTCTTTTCGCATGCTATCCTTTGTTCACCTAGCCCCTTTTCAGGAAGAGTTTGAAGGGACTCGTGTCTTTGTGAACCGTTTGCAAAACAAAATTTCAATTTCATATAAGGAACCCTTAGTTCAGGGAGAGCTTCGACGAAAGTTCGCTTTCCTTGTGACCACAATTTCATACTAGGCCATTTCATCATGAAGGACCCTCTTTTCAGGGAGAGTGTGATGGACTCGCTCCTTCATGACCAATTCACCAACCTCACCATTACCGGCCCCCTTTCCATAAGAGAAGCCTAATGTTAGGAAGTTTTGACGAAAGCTTAATTTCTCTTCGAAAGTTCGTTTTGCAAACACCTCCTCTTTAGGGAAGAGGAGTAATCTCTATTTCCAATTTCTGAATCTTCTCCTTTGGGGAAAGGAGAAGCAAATTTTTGTCATGGATACGTTGAGTCGTGCTTCAAATGCTCGCTTTCACAAAAGATTTCAAGAATATTTTGCCAATTTGTCATTAAATATTTGTTGATTTCAAAATCTTTATTGCAAAAAAATTATTACCTCAGAATACCTTTAGTATTACTTCCGAAAGGACAAAGCTTTCGCGAAAAAGGATTCAAAGTTCAAGATCTTTCTATTGGCCAACCAAACGGATGAAGAATAAATCCTCAATATGGCCAGCAAAGAAAATTCAATATTGTTGCAAAGCCATAAGTGATTGATATTGATCACAGTCAATGGCACATTTTTAAAGATCATTCTTGGAAATTAAAGCAATCGAAATATCCAGGGTGATACAGAAAAAGATACTCAATCTCTATATTTCCTTAATCACCTAAGCTGCAATTAAATATCTGCAAAAGAGATCTCTCAACTGTCGTCAAGATGAAGGCGAATTAGGCGAGTAGACCCCCGGGGCCAAAGAAGATTTGAATCATCTCCAAGATAACGGAGTTTGTGATGGATCCTTCCAGGGAAAGTTCAGAGCACCGTCAAGATGAAGGCGACTGCGACGAGCCTCCCGACAAACCCTAAAAGATATTTAATTTCTACTATCACCAAGAGATTTCCAACCCATGAGCCAATAACCGTCAATATAATCCCTGAGAGAAAGAAGGATCAGAACATCTCTCACATGAAGGAGTTTGTGACGTACCCTTCCAAAAAAAAAGAGAGAGAGAAAAAGAAAGATAGAAAATGTCAGGACATCTCCAAAATGAAGGATGATGTAATAAACTCTTCTGAAGCCCAAGAGAGTGCAGAAAGATCATCATGAGAAAAGAATCCCAGGATATCAAACTGCCGAATCTGCCAAGAATCTTCTTTAAAATTTATGAAATTCTATTATCAATATTCTTTCACCGGTTGCTTTCATAATATCAGATCCGCTCGATCTCTCGTATCCAGTCCTCGGCTGCCTCAAGAGAAGACTTCCCATCGAACGACGGAGGGTTCATAGCCATGAACTGCTTGTAGGGTACGACTGTCGCTACTGACACTGGTGAAGGAGTAGGAACAGGAGTCTCTCATCCCTGAGAGGCTTGCACGTTCTCCCACATGGCACGCATGGCCTCAGCCTGCCTGCCTACAGCGTTCATGCCAAGCCATCTTAACAACAAGAAGACTCGTATAAGCCAAGAGTAGATACCAAAACATGATTTCATTATACGATCAAAGATGCATACGCATATTTAGTACAAGCCAAAATTACCCTCTATAATAGGGTTACAAGATACATTCCTCCGTAACAACCGCAGACACTGACTCAGTGTCCTAACAAAACATTTATATCGGTGCGACCACTCTCACTTCCTACTAGTGTAGATACTCTCTTTTCGATTTATATCAGGGAAATTGATAGCTTCCTTGAAAGAAAGTCAATTACAAGCAATTTGAATTCGAATCTTGATTCTACAAAGTCAAGCCCAGTCGGAAGTAATACTTTAGATAGAAAAGAGGGAATATTTTCAAAACAATGTGTATCATTTTCAATTATTTTGAATCAACAATAATTTTCAACATTTTGACAATATTTTCTAGCCATCCTGACGTGAAGCGAGAGCTTGAGGTTTATCTTTGGCGCATCCTGACATCAGTTCTTATCCCTTTTAGGACTTGATAACGGGAGTTTTCAAGATTCCTTCCCTTCTTTGATATAATCTGAGCGCCTGGACTCTCAGATTTGCACACTTCCCTATGTCCCCACTGTCCCACCATAGACAGTCCAATTTTGGCTTGAGGTTAAGCCACAAATCATTTTCTCGCAAAAGGTCATCAATTTCAAAAGTTATTTAGTCTCAGCAATGAGGCGCCCAAAATCAAACCCCTTTTCAAACTTTAAGGACCCCAATTTCATCTTTTTGCAAAACCCTATCGGATTCATTGTGTGGAAGTCCCAAGGTTCCATCATGGGTTCTTCTTTCAAGAATCCCATCATTTTCATTTCCTGGTTAGGTTAAGGGTTAAACCTGAGCCTCATTCCGATGAGGTATTTCATTTCCCGATCAGGTCAAGGGGTTGAACCTGAGCCTCATTTGATGAGGTATTTCATTTCTCGTCCCATCCAGGTTAAGGGCTAAGCCTGAGCCTCATTTCGATGAGGTGAATCTTCTTCTTTATTCTCCATTCAATATCTACCATCATCATCTGAATTAATTCTTGCCAGCCAGATTCTTCTAACTGGGGCATTTTTATAGTCCAAATTTGGTGTGCTTTTCTTTGCCACTAAGCTTGGCTTACAACCGGCTTAGTAGCAAAGAGGGGCATCTGTAAACACCCCAAATTTTCACCCTCATCCAGTGTTTATGTATTTCATGTGTCATTGCATATCATTGCATGCATTAGGCATACCATTTCATTATATTGCATAGCATTGTATGTCATTACATCTCATTTTCGAGATCCAGCACTCCTGTTTTCAAAATATTTAATCCAAATGCGGGTTTTAAAACTTTTCCTTCAAAATCAATTTTAAAACCTGGGTTTTTAATCAACATTCTATCATTTGCCAACCCCCAGGACCTTATATTTTGAAGTGTTTTTCTAAGAAAACAATCTGGATTTGTTTTAAACTCAATTTTCAACTGATTTCAATTCTTAGATGAGACCCATTTAGGGTGGTGTCGCTTCTGGATTCCTTCATTTATCAAATTTCTCAAAAATTTCAGAGTCCTAGTTGGATCAGGACTCTATCATTTTATCTTTTTAAAACATTTTCAAAACTCCATTTTGATTTTAAACCAGTCATGGTCATATCCCTTGTCTATTTCCTCCATTTTGGCCAAAATCTTAGAGTCCTAGTTGGATCAGGACTCTTTTTCCAGAGTCCCAGTAGGATCAGAACTCTACTTTTTAATACCTCTTCTACCTGTTTTGGAGAAAGCCTTTTAAAATCTTTCGTTTTGGCCAAGATCCCAGAGTCCTAGTTGGATTAGGACTCTTCTTCAAGAATCCCAGTCGGATTAGGACTCTTCTTTAGAGTTTCAATCGAATTAGGACTCTGTCTTTTGTTACTATTTTTACCTGTTTTTAACCAAATCTTTCAAAATGAGTCAAAAACTCTGAGTTTTAGTCAAAACAAGACTCTGTTCAGAGAGTCCTAGTTGGATCAGGACTCTGATCCTGATTTCAATTTTGAGAGAATCTTTCAAAAATCTTTTCATCTATCAAAACTATTACACTTTTATCAAAGAATTTCAAAATTCTAGGATTTTATCCTAGAGTCCTGATAGAATCAGGACTCTGCCCCAGAGTCCTGATCGAATCAGGACTCTATCCAAAGTGTGTTTTCAAAAGCTCTGTTTAAATTTCATCATTTTCTTGTCATAAAAACCAAAATTCTTAGAGTTCTGATCGAATCAGGACTCTTTCAAAGAGTCCTAATCAGATCAGAACTCTGAACCAAAGCTTCAATTTTATCCTGTTTTTAACTGTTTTTCAAAATTCTCTCATTTCTTTTCTCAGAAAATCCAAAAATCTGAAAGTCCTAGTTCAATTAGGACTCTGTCTCAGAGTCTCAGTTGAATCAAAACTCTGTTTTATTTCAATATTTGTTATTGTTTTCACTGTTTTCACAAGTTCTTTCATCTGTTTTTAAGAAAATACCGAAAAAATCGAGTTTCAGTCCGATCAGGACTCTGTCCCAAAGTCCTAATCCAGTCAGGAGTCTGTTCTGAAGTCTGTTTTTACTTCCATTTTCATTTTTCTTTGTTTGTTTTTCAAAATTTAGGTCATTTTGCAGAGTCCAGTTAATTCAGGACTCTATTTCGGAGTTCTGATTGAGTTAGGTGTCTAACCCTGACTGTATTTTCCAACTTATTTCACCATTTTTGATAAAATCTTTCAAAAACTCCTTCATTTGGCTTTTAAAATCCAAAATCTCAGAGTCCTAAAATTTTAGGACTCTAGCCCGGAGTTCCAGTCCGTTTGAGACTCTATTTTCAAAAGTTTTGAATTTCAATTATTGATTTTAACCCCTTTTCAAAGTTATTTTCAATGTTTATTTTCCAAAACCTGATGTGGGCTCACTCAGTTGGCGCCATATCAAGAAGAGTTCTGACCCAGTTGGAACTCTATGCCATTTCAAAACTTTTAATTTCAAGTTTACTTTTGAAAATCTTTTAAAAATTCTCTCAATTTCAAGCTTTAAAATCATTTTTTGAAAATTCAAGTGGGGCCCACTCGAGGTGGCGCCACATTTGAGAAAGTTAGGGTTAGACTAGGGTTAGTCAGTGTTCTGGTTAGTTTTAGAAAGTTAGAAGAGTCAAAATCCATTTTCAAAACCCATTTTAAAATTTGATTTTTAAAATATTGTTTTTAAAGGTTTTAATTAAAAACTTTAAAAACCAAATATGGAAAAACGCCAAGTGGTGCCACATTTGGGGGTCTTTAGGTTTAGTTAGGAGTTTAATTAAGTGTTAATTAGGTTAATTAGGCTAGGGGTAGTTAGGTAACTCCACACCAAAATCGCCCCCCCCTTTTAGAGTCTATTTTTTTTAAAACTTTTGATTTAAACCTTTTTTTTTTATAAATAGTCTCCATAGGGGGGTTGACATCCCCATCTCTCTCCTTTAAAGTTCTTGGAGCTTTTCTCTCCTCTCCAGCCCTTCCTCCATTGCTGCAACCTCAAGGTAATAATTTCTTAATTTTTTTAGTTTTATTTAATGCTTTTTCATATTTTAACATGGATTTAGCCATTGGTGCCTTCTATTTCATGGATTAAACCATGGATTCAACCTCAAGAACGGTCCAAGAAAATGATTTAACCCTGTTTTTCTGTATTTTCAGGGATTCTAATCCGTTAAAATTGATTAGTGTATTGATTTTCATGTTCTTAACCATGAAAACATGAGATTTACCCGTTAAATGGGTTAAATCCATGATTTCAAAGGTAAAATCAAATTCCAGATATGGATTCCCTGTGTTTTATTTATTTTTATATATATTAATGTTTATTACACGTGTTTTAGCATAGAAATTAGTTTTGTTTTACTGATTAAGTATTTTTTTATTGTTCTCATTGATTAAAGCATGTTTTATTAAGTTTTATTAAATTTCTGTGTGTTTTAAGCTTAGATCAATAAAGAGCATGTTATTTCGTATTGAAGTAGTCACTGTAAATTTATGATTTTTTTATATGTGATACATGGATATGTCAGTGAACTACTATAAAAAAATCAGATGTTTTAGAATTTGGGAACCCTGTTAAAAAAATAAAAGATTAAACCGTGTTTTTCAATTGTTTAAAATCGTTATTGAAATTCATAAGTAACTTGCAGTTGTGTTATTTCTCTCATCCTATATCTGATTCGAGATCCGTAAAGTGAAATGGTTTTATGTTGATGTGAAATATTTACTGTAAAATTTTTATAATTTTTTGCCTCTGTTTGGTATTTTTCCTTTGACAGAAAGTCGGATTCAAAATTTAAAACTCGTTAGGGTTTGCCAAAACCCTAATCTAAATTGTAAAGATCGTAGATCTCAAACCATAGATCTGATTCATGATCTGTAAAAACCGAAGTTCATTGTTTTTATGTATACTATTCACTACCGAAATTTCAGAAATTGTTTATGAATACTGATATTTGTTTCTGTATTTTCAACTGGAAGTAACTGTTTTAACCGGTTTTATATTCATTAAATTTTAGTCCAGATTGTTGGAAGGGTTTCTCTCTCATCGGAGATGATTTTTCCAATCTGTAAAAGGGAGATTTTCTATTTTTATGTCTATTTTATTTCTGTAAAATTTCAATTTTTTTTATGGTGGATTGATCCATGATTCAGGTCTAACACTGAAACTGGTCTGTGACCAAGGTTAAAAATAGCTTATTTTAAGGTTTTAATGCCATTTTTGAATTGGAATAATGTCAATAATATATTTTTATGATTCCAATATGATTTTAGGGTTATAACAAGTGCAGATGTCGATTTTTATGAATTTTGGAATCCATTTGATGCTTGAATGGATCAAATTGCAAAACAGGGTACCTGTAGATCCAGAAACACTGCCAAAAATTATGATTTTTGTGATATTTCTTGATTTTCGTGTATAAGTTTACATTTTTAGGGTTTGTTCATGTTTAAAATCATATTAGGATGCTTCATGATCAATTTTATGCTTATTTGACTTCATTTAAACCCTAAACCCAAAGTTTTTACCAAAATTTATTTCAAAAAACCCTGATTTCAAGGTCATAGTCTTGCTATCAGGGGCATTTTTGGTCATTTAACCTAAATTATGAAATTCTAAAACCCTAATTTTTATGTTTTTAATCATGTCATATCATATTTGGTTTCAATTTATCTTTGTTTGAATTTTAAAACTTGCATTTTACAAAATATCTTTCTGAAAACCCTGATTTCAAGGCCATAGTCTTGCTATCAGGGAGACTTTGGTCATTTTGACCACAATTTTGAATTTTCAAATATCATCTTTATTATTTATTTAGTTTTATTTTATATTTCATTAAGTTTATATCAGAGAATCATGGAAAGAGGCTTATATCTAGCAAAATCCAGCAATTTCCAGATATTGCTGGATAAACCTAGAAAAGCCAACATATCTTCACTAATCTATTTTTCTAGTTTTGCGAGGACATTGAATACTTTATTTTCAGTCATTGAAATTCAATTAGTGATGTAAATTGTAATTAAATTTGGAATAAGAATTTCAATTCCTGCTTAGATTAGGATTTGCATTACATATATTTTTAAACTTTGATATATAACTGCTATGTTTGTCATTTATGTATATTTTTATAAATCCACCATGGTCTACACGAATGGCATGTGCACTAGATCTTATGGAGTTGACAAACTTGATGGAATTCGTATTTATGGCCATAGTCAGAATACGAATGAGACCCAGATTTGTGATCTTCGTATTAGCCACATTCAGCCTACACTCTTAGGCTAACTTCAAAATGCACTGCATTTCTCAAAAATACAAAAGGAATTTCTCAATTTCTCAAAATCATGACTTTCAAATCCATATTCATTTATTTCATTCATTTGCAAATCCCAATTCCAATTCCAAGAAATTGATTTTCTCAAAATTTTCTAAGTTTTATACAGAAATCGTATTTCTCAAAAACAATGAGTTTTCAAAGGATATTTCAAGTGTTTCTCAAGTTCAAAATTTGATTTTCTAAGTTATATTTTCAATTTCAAAGTTTGAATTCAGAGAAATCAAGTTTTTCCAAAGTTATTCCAAATTTCTCAGAAATCGATTTTCACAAAACCCTTACATTTCTTCAAAAATCGATTTTCACTTTCCCAGAGATATTCTTTCAACATGATTCATGATTTTCAAAATGGGTTCTTTTCCAAGAATTTTTCAAGTATTTCAAATCTCAAAGCAAACATCATATATTCAAATCTACATTTTCAGAAAATTCATAGCACATTCCTGATTCTTTGTGCATTTAGGAAATAGAACATGATTTAGACAAGTTGAGCAAAGTTAAGCACATAATTGATCCTTGGTTCAATTACCCCTAGTAAAGGCGCCAGGAACGGTTGAACCTCGTACCGACAGGCGAGTATCATTCTACGGAATTATCTCGCATTTTAAAAACGGAAGCGAGTTATTTTCAAAATCTTTTTCAAATGTCAGTTTGACTCGCAAAAGTAAAATTTTGCGATGATAACAGGTTGTCCCGCATTCTAAAAAAGAACATGAATTTAATGCCCCAGTATGGCAAAAGAAAGAAGTATTGGATATAAGGAAATTGACATTTCATTGATAAGCAAAGATTTGATAACAAAAACTGGATATTTACAAGTACTTTAAAAGAAATGATTCATAAAAGACTAGGCTGACTTGCCCCTACAAGACGACTAACAAAAAGGAATGACAGTGCAGAAAAACTTTGGCATCCTCAATTCTTTGAGTGATCCGGAAATGGCTCTGTCAAGACTGCTGGGTGCTCTTCTTCCTCATCCTTCACCAGCTCACTTCTATCAATGCTGTCTTGTATCATATGATTGAGGATGAAGCAGTGCTCTGTATCATGCCCCGTTGCTCTATGGAACTTGCAGAATTGGTCTTTGAATTTTCCCAAGATTACGGGAGGATCCGCTACTTTAGGGAGTTTGATCATCCCATGCTTTAACATGTAATCCAGAACTGTTTCCAAAGTTTAATCTAAAGGAGTGAAGACTCGATCTTTCTCCCACTTGATGTACTTGGGCTTCTCTTGAAGATCCCCTTTTTGTTGGAAGCCAGTCATAAGTGGTTTGTCATTGTTTTTAAAAGACCTTTCCTTCTGCCCCTTGTTCTGTTCTACTCTCGGGCCATTGCCGCTGTTATTTCTGTTTCCTCTGCTGCTACTGCCATGATGGTTGTCGGAGGTATCAACTGAATGAGCGAATTGCGCCTTCTACTTCTGGTCTTGGATATTCTTGACCAAAGGCATGCCCTCGTAGAGCCCATTTTCTATTCCTGCCTCGAGCCATTCGGCTCGCTCAATCAACTTGATAAAGGATTTTGCTGGAGAAGTGGCAATGCGGCTTCTCATGGGCTGAGAGAAATTGTTGAGTATTATCTGCAGCGCGTGCTCTTCGAGGATAGGAACTTTCATTTTGTTGCAGGTGCTTCTCCACCTATGAATGAATTCTCCTGCTCTTTCATTTTCACTTTGCTTCAGGTTGTAAAGATGATTTAGTGTTGTGATCATCGCAAAATTTTTCCTCTCTTGTGGTTTCTCTCTCTTCCTTTCTCTTTTTCCTTTCCAACCTCTATTTTTTCCTTTTTGAGGGGAGAAAAAAAAAGGAAAAAAAAAAGAGAGAAGATGAAAAGAAAAGAAAGAAGAGAGAAATGAACTCTTTTGCGGGGTCTCACTTGACCTAGATTTGAAAATATTTAAGAAAATAACTCACCTCCGTTTTGAAATATTTGCGAGAAAATTGGGAGACAGGATCCACTTGTCGGTACGAGGTTCAACCATTATTGGCTCCTTTACCAGGGGTAATCGAACCAAGGGTCGAATTCATGCCTTTTTACTTTGCTAAAAGATTATCTAAGAATTTATTCTAAGTCTAGATGCACAAAGAATCATGCTTGTACAAATGCAAGGATGTATGCTCTTTCAAAAATGATTTTGGAAATCTCCAAGTGTTTCTGATGAATAGAGTGAAGAGATGGTTTCTAACTTAGAATTTTAAGATTTAAAAGTTCCAAGTTTTGGAATAATCAGAGTTTGGAAAAATACATATGGACTTTGAAAGGAATGTTTTTGAAGTTGAAATAAAAGGAGAAGAAAAGAATTTTCAAAGTCATAAAATGGACTCTAAATTAGAGTTTTGAATAAGGATAGAGATGAAATTTGGAATGTAATTTGAATTTCAGTTTTAAAGTTTGAAATCAGGGTGAGATTTGAGAAATCCAAATAGAATTGAGAAATAGAATTGGTTTTTGGAATTTTGAGAATCAAGATAAACTTGGATTTTGAAATTTGGAATAAAAATGGAATTAGATTTGGAGATAGAATTTGATTTGAAATTTGGAATTCAGGATGGAATTTGAATCCAAAGTCTGGATCCTAAATGGAGTTGAGATCCAAGATGAAATTGAATTCTGGATTTAGAGTCCTAAATAGGAATTGGATCTGAAATCTGAGATCCAATGATGAAGTTGAATTCTGGATCCTAAATGAGATTTTGGATCTGAAGTCTGAGATCCAAGATGGAGTTGGATTTTGGATCCTAGAATGGATTTTGGATTCAAAATCTGGAATCCAAGATGGAAATGGATTCGGGACCCTAAATGGATTTTGGATCTGAAGTCTGAGATCCAAGATTGGATCGGATCCGGAATCTGGAACCTAGAATAGAATTTGGATCTGAAGTCTTAGATCCAAAGAGTGGAGGTGGATTCTGGATCCTAGAATGGATTTTGGATCTGAAGTCTTAGATCCAAGTTGGAGTTGGATTCTGGATCCTAAAGAAAGAATTGGATCCAAGATCTGGAATCCAAGACGGGATTGGGTTCTAACTTTGAATTTGGATTTTGAAAGTCCAAATGGGACTTTTGAAGATGGATCTGGGTTTTGAAAACCTAGATTGAATTTAAAATTTAGGAAGGGTCAAGCTTTTGAGATTCAGAATCAATCTCAAACTTTGATTTTGAATTTTGAAGATAAGAAGATAAAACTTGATTTTGAATCAGAAGATGAATCAGAAACTTCAAAGTTAAATTGAACTTTGAAGTTTGAATTTTTGAATTGAATTTGGAAATTTGAAGTTTGAATACAAAATGATTTTGAAATTTTAAATTCAAATTGGACTTTGAAATTGGATTCTTGAATCTTGAAATGAGATAGAATTGAATTTGAAGAAAGATATTCAAAATCACTTGGGTTTTTGAAAAAGAATTTTGAAAATATGATGCAATTCTATCATAAGTGATGAATGAATTTAAATAATTTTGAAATTGAATTTAAAAATCATATTTCATTCTTTAAATGAATGTAAATAAGATTAATGATATAATACACTCCTGACTATGGTCATTGAATGTATTATACAATAATCATATCTAAATTCAAATGAAGAATAAAATACATTTTGGTGCTTTTATAGAGTTTAAAATGAAATTAATTCTTAATATATCCTGACTATGGCCATTGATATATGTGTTGAATCAATTTTAGACTAAACTCTGATAAAAGAGGAAAATTTTTAAAAGAAATATGATGAAAAAAAAAGGTACAGTGTGGATCCAGTGTTTATTTTATAAAAGATAAAAATCCAAAGTCTTGTTTACATTCTCACTATGGCCATTGATGTAAATCATCAACTTAGGATTAATCACCTTTTATAAAATGGTGCACGTGTCATTTGTGGTCCCATTTGTGAAATTTTCTAGAATAAAAAAATGATATGAAAGCAAGCAATTCATGATATTTATAATGCTCATTCATTCTAAGCTAGTACAGGGAAATAGAAATTTCTCATTATATCTAGCTATTACACCCATGAAATTACACTGGAATTCAAGTTCCTAGTCTAGAAATTCAATGATTTACATCTCCCTTGCAAAACAGAATTTAATACAAGTGATGCACAAGATAGGAGGAGAGGTTAAGAAATCAAAACAAAAATATATACAAGGACATCCGACACTATACATGCAATACATAGGTATCATGCTCCATGCTAAGTGAGACCTTAGAATGGGAGGGAAAGTCATCCATGATGAAAAATATGATAAATATGGGCCTTTTGATGAGATGACACATGGAGGCCATCTACTTAATTATGTATGTATGCATGGAAATAAGTGTATATCACAGTTTGACAACTAATGTATGGAGGAAATGTGGATGCCATTATAAGTTGATGTATTTGACTAAGGAATGAAACATAAATGACTTAGCCTTACCAAGTGTAGAATATGCGGGTAATGGCTATTGTAAGCCCAATTCTTGCAGCTGATATGTCATATTTGGAACAACGATAAATGCTTGTATGAGTTGTAGTACAATGATGTTGCATACAAGTGCTGCAGGTATTAATAGATGCAGTGATGCTACTATATGCTGGAGTCAGTGAGATAACATGATAGAAAGGAGTGGAACTAGCTGCTATGAATGAGTGTTGTGGGTGTAGGGATGGTGCTGCTACAATATTATTGCAATATGGGGACAACATACTGAAGGTGAAGTGTAACAGTGGCTGGAGGTCATATTGAAAGTGCCAGTGGAGGTGCACAGGTGATAAACAATGTTATTTGCAGATGAAGGGTTGCAACGCATCATGTGTCCATGCAGAGGTTAGGTATGTTTATGTAAAGGATATGCCAGCCGATAATTCATGTATCAGAAATAACGAAAAGCAGATGAAAATAAAGATGCAGGAGAATAGCTGAATGAGATGATGACATATATAATTAACCAGGGGCTTATGGCAGCATACAAGGCGCTGATCACACAGGTGATCAAGTGTGGGTGGAAATAAGTGCTATTGAAATCTGGCGGCAGTTCATAGTTAGATCTGCACACAACAATAGAAAAATGGTCATTCTATAAAGCAATCATAAGAATCGCAGGTATTTACAGAGAATAAGAAGATAATAAGGCAAGATAAAATTCCCGGGTAGTGTGTTGAGGTTGGAATGTGACATGCATGGCAGTGATGTCGTATATCTACAGTGAAGGTTTTTGTGACACAGAAAATATAGTAAAGAGCAACATGCAATAGTTTAAAAAAAAAAACTAATACATGAGGATTATGTACACTGTAGTTTCTGATGTGCCACCTCTCAATAGTGTTGCATAAAACCCCAAGCATCTTGGTACTGTGAACACTTATCTCAGGGATGCCAGTGATGACACACGTGGGTATCACTGTATTCTAGCTTCTGATGTCACATAGCCATGATAGGTTAAATAATCACTAAGGCAGAAATCCTCACATTTGGCACTTTGGATTACATCTTGAAAACAAGTATTGAGCAAAATCATGACAAAGAGAGAATTGCGCAGGTTAGAAACAGACACAGGGAGTGAAAGCTGTGCAAGTGCAGAAACAGAACATCACTGTAGCAGTCAAATGGCAGGTGGAAAATGGTGATTGTGGTACTTATAGTGTTGAAATACCTATCCAACAGGTGACTATACATACTAGGAGTGAAACAGAGGCTAAATGGGGGTAAGTCAGCCAATGGCTGAACCCAACATTTGTGAAGGCTTGTGATAGGAACATGTCATAGGGGCACAGTGGGATGGTATAGAGGCCACAATGAGTATGTAGGATATTGTTGGAATGCAAATGCAAAAGGATTCAGCATCCCCTCAAAGAAATCTAACATTTTCATTGCTTTAACATAAAGCACCAACAAGGGAAAGAAATCTAACATTTTCATTGCTTTAACATAAAGCACCAACAAGGGAATATGAAATATTCAACTGTTCATATTGGCAACTGATAGCAGCGGTTGCCATTGCTGCAATCGAGAGCAACAGTTGATGTAGCTGTTACACGATTTCCAAATGTTTGGGTCAACACTCAATTTAACTACAGCAACTACTACAGGCAGCGCAATACCAACTGTTATTGCAACAGGAATAATTTATTTGACAAATGCACGATATTCAAGAGCAATTCAATATTCCTCAACACACCAATTTCTGCAGAAAAATGATCAAATGAGTTAGCCTTACCATATCCCCAAATTCTTAAGACTTACAGTCTCTAAATAGGTTGAGTCACAAGTCCATCAAGAGGGCTTGAAGAGAGAGAGAGCATTCACTATTGCAGATAGCAGATTCAGCCATGACAATCCAAGGTTAAAGGTGTTAATTGTCAACTGAAGATCTCATGCCCTGGAGAAAATAAGGAGTAACCTAAATACTACCAAGTTCCTTGGCAATGCTTGTTGTGAGGAGTGGAACGCTGATGTACAGAAACAAGAGTGTGAAAGTGATGAACCACGGGTGCATAATGTGATGTACAAATATTCCAGCATAGAAAAGGCATCTTTTTTTTTCATTTTTTTTTAAACTTAATGACACAGTGAAAGAGAGAGTTGTATCTGTCAACTCTAGAAACACCACTAAAAAAAAAAAATCTTGCAGCAGTGTTTAAAAGATTATCCAGAACTCAATTGGTGGTGAAACCAGATAAGGTGCCAGTTGTTGTTCTTATGTGAAACTGTGAAGAAGTAGTCCATCTCAACACATGCATTAAGAGTATAGTTTGACATAACATTGTTCCTTTCAATTTTGTGATTGACAAAACAACGTATATAGTTTTAACCACACAGCCACGAGAAAGCATGGTCAACGATTTGAGTGTGATCAAGGCATTAAAATCTGTGACTCATGTTCTGAGTTTAGCATTATTATCAAGACCATTAACATCAACGAATATGCTTGCAAAACCATTCGTTATCGACTCATCATCCTCTAACTTGAACTTTATCAGCTAAAACATGAAATGCCATCGCCCGCATATTTTACCAACAAAGCTAGCTATTATGGTCGACTTAAATTTCCTCAAAGCTTTCATACATTTTGCCATACTGCTATAAAGAAAATAGAGCACGTTGGGGTAGATGAATACAAGGTTTTGGATAATATACATGTGCTACGTAGGGTTCACATGGACCTTTTGAGCTTGCTGTTAGCTCCAGCGTCGCGGTTTTCTGCCATCGTTGCACTTACCTGGGTTGTAGGTGCTGATATGAAAACTCAAAAAATTGCCATAGATGAAGTCACAAATCAAAACTGCTAAAACAACCTTTGTGTTAGGTAATAAGATCACTTGCGAAGCAATTATCATCAGAGAAGCGCCAAATACAGGAGGATTTACTGTATCCTCTCTCTACACTCTCCAAACATCCTCGAAATTAATACCATCAGGCATACATTGCATTCATTTTAATGTCACCAATGCAGAACGGAACAACAATCAATCACATAGACTCGAAAATCATAAAAATAACAGCATCTGACAAGTGGAAGCCGATTAAAGAGTGACAACGCAAGATTCACCTGATGGGTTCCTCATCCTCACAAAGAAGTTATAGTGACAGGGAGACATGGATCATAGGTGAGCAAAAGGGGTTATCAAGACAACAAATGATACAAAAATAAAAGGAGTGAATGATCAACCGAATGGTTTGCTGATATGCCCTGTAGTTAGCATCACAATGAACCCAAAGCAAATAGTAATGCTGTTAAAAGATGCTCTGCAAGATAAAAACAGGAAGATCCAATAACAAAGACGCCGATATGAGATTGTGAGGAATAAAAATTAAAATTGAGATTGAATTAGTATGTAGTGTCTTGGTCAAGAGCACTATTTTTTTGTTGTATGATAGGCTTCTCTAGCCATCATTTTACATGTGATATGCAGATTTTTTTTTTAAACCGTGTATATTTGCAAAGACCAATGGTATATGAATGGTTGAAAAACTGAGTTTAAGCAAGAAGAACATGTGAAGATGAGGAAATTAACATAGATAATCTCTGAACACTGCACTTAAAGAAGACTGAAACTGAAATATTTTGTAAAAGAATCTTTTCAAATAGTGAATCATGGAATACTAGGATGAAACCAATATCCACGTGAAAACTAAAAATGATCTGAAGCTGTTATTTGAAATACTCAGGATATTGGAATGAACAAAAAAAAAAAAAACTTTAAAGGAGGCTAATGATTTGATAAACTTTGATATCCAAATTGAATCGATGAGGCCATTGAACGACATCATCGATTCTTGACACATTAGATAAACCAGGATACAAGCCACATCAACTGCTGCAACGGGTTTGCCTTGCAAATGGTGCAAACTTGATGCTTAATTCACCTAAACATAGATGTAAAAGAGGGCCTTTACCTTGATTCGACAGAGGTTGAAGAAGTGTTGCTTGCAGGGTGAGTTGAATCTCCTGCTGGCTGGACTGAAGATGGATGGTCTTCTCTTTTGCTGGAAGGAAAGAGGCAACGTGATGCAGGGGGTTTCCGGCAAACAAAAGGAACAATGTAAGAGGTGCAGTCGGCTTTCTGCTGGTGATGGGCTGAAGGAGATGAGAGTCGGCTATTCGTTGAGCGAGAAATATTTGCGGTTAAGGGAAAACCCGATGCCCTTTGCTGGACTGCCCTCCTTTCTTTAATAGCTGATGCTTCAAAACCCCTCCTTTTTCTCCTCTTTAGTCGATCTTGATAACTTTTGAAACAAACTTTTTTAAAAAAATTGAAATCCTTTTGAGAAAGGGGGCTCACCAATTTGAGAGGGGGCGACTCCTATTCTTAAGCTGATATTTGAAACTTAGGTAAACATGGGATTTTGGGTAGGGTTTCACGGTGGCTCTTTTTTGGGGGCATAAAGTAAAAAAAAAAATGAGTAAAAAAAATGGATTTTGTTTTGGTGGTGCCACCTCAACTGAAAAATTCTCTCTTGGCAAAGGGTCTTAGTGGGGTGCCACCTACGTGGGCCCACTAATTATTTTATCAAAAATTAAATCTAATAAAAAAAAAGTTTTATAAATCGGTGCCACTTCCGGATGGGCACTGTTTTGAAAATAAAAGAAATATTTGAAAATGCTAGTGTGACACCACATTGAGTCGGGTCCCATGTCACTTATTTGAAATAAGAGCCAAGTGGAATTTTTGGAATTTTCATAATAATAGGCTAGTTTTGGAAAAACACGAAGCAAAATTTGGCTTGATTTCAAAACTTGGAAGAAAATGGTTCTTCAGGGCGAAATTTTGAAAGGAGTAGGGAAATTCGAAGC
The DNA here is from genome assembly GCF_984573655.1 of Nuphar pumila. Lineage (NCBI taxonomy): Eukaryota > Viridiplantae > Streptophyta > Magnoliopsida > Nymphaeales > Nymphaeaceae > Nuphar > Nuphar pumila. The sequence goes on from NC_143254.1 coordinate 55,647,342, forward strand.
CTTTTTGTAAAAGTTTGAAATAAGATCTTATGAATTTTGAAATTGTGTCCCCCTCTTTTCAACTGGTGAAATTTTGAAATGTCAAAATCATCCAGATTGTTTTCTTGAGAAAACTTTTCGTAATTCGGGGTCCTGGGGGTAAAATGGGAAGAATTGATAATTTTGAAAACCCAGGGTTTTAAAATCAATTTTGAAAAGTTTAGAAATCAAATCTGGATCGACAATTTTGAAAATCAGGAGTTCTGGATCTCAAAATGACATGCTGTGCAGTGAAATGATATGAAATGCTCATGCAATGCTATGCAAAAGACATGTCCTACAAAGTTGTCACTCTGAATTTGAATTTGAAAATTCTGACTTCTGGTTAAGCATGAGATTTTGAGGATTTGCAATTTGAAGATGTCTCTGAGTCTAAATAAAGAAGTTTTGAGACTCGAGAATGGAATTTAGGACTTTCTGCAAGGTTCAATCTTGGAAAATGACCATTTTGCCCTTCATTGATTCCGGAGAACCGAAATGTGATGATTGGTGGAGATGTCAAGAAGGTGAGTGAAAATTTGGGGTGTTTACACTTATGAATATGCAGTGAAATTAGAGTATCAATCAAGAGAATATTGATTGGAGGATTTGACAACTTCATTGAATCCGTAGAATGTGATAGGGGAACCCACAGGGAAGCTCCCAAAGTACCCACAACCTGTAAACCTGTATTTAGACAACGATACCCCACTAACTCATTAACTAGAAATTAAGAAAGGCTAAGGTATTCAACCTATCTTGGGCAGAATTGTATATCAATACACATACTGAAAGATAACATCTCTTTGGAACCTCTTAACAGTCAGCTGAGACACATCACCAACATGCCTGAGCTTCCAAAGGCATGGAGTCAAGGCATGAATAGCATGCCTACAATCATCTCAGCAGAGAGAAGAAAGACGCAATCCGAATAAGAAGTACTTGGCATAACTGCTTATAGGTATTTTAACTCGATTATGAAACAGACAAATAGACCAAATGAAATAAATGACCAAATCAGATGCGAGGAGTTAGATTAAAACACATATTAACTAATGAGGCTGAAAGAAAATGAAGACAACGACGAGCACTAGTAGGAGATATGTGATTCAGTTGAACCTTACACAAATGGAAATAAAGTCCAGGTGTGCCATCCGGTCTGGATGAACCAGGGTTCTTGAATCTGATGACATGAATGAAACAACGGAAGAACAAATTAATTACAGGCAATATAGAGAAGATATCAGAGCGTGGATACCCCTTTTCATATTGCACACAAATAGATGGAGTTGCCATGAGCAAATCCAATGCTACCCACGGTGCTTAGATGGGTTGAAACAGGGAATTAAAAGGAAAATTCAGGGAAAATTAGGCAGAGGGAAAAGTATTTACCGCCGTTTCGCAAAATCCTGAAGGATGGAGGCGAGGGCTTTCTTCAGCAGTGGATGACTTTGCACTCTAGGAAGTAGGGGTCGCAATGGGGCTACTAATGGCAAATAGATGCAAGAGAGCCTCGCGTGCAATGGGTGTTGCTAATAAGGATATGGTTGGTGATGGTGTTCATCGCCTCAAGGAAGATGAATGCCAGAAGCCAGGAAAAGATGGATGATGGCGCGGTCCAGCGATGCCTCCCCCCCCTTTTGATGCCTCTTCATATAGGAAGGGGTGAACTGTCGAGAAGGGGAGGGTTTGTTGGTCGAGGGGGACAGGCCGTTGAAAATCAAAGGTTGAGATGAAGGATGAAGGTGAAGGAGCTCGATGGTGGGGTAAGGCCTGCAAGGCCGTTGAAAATCTGAAAGAGGATGTTAGAGATCAACGACCGATGGAGGGATCAGGTGAGCCGATGGGCGGTGGCTATGGAGATGCCCATGGAGGGGCTTCCAGAGGATTCGGTGGAGAGGAAGAGGGTGCTTCGTGAAGGGAGAATGAGAGGGTTTTTGAAAAACCCTAGAAAAAATCTTGTTGAAAGCTTTTACCAAAGGGCGTGACCCCGTTTTTGGAGAATTTTTAAAATGACGGCTCTTTTCAAAGTTTTTTTTTTCTAAAAAATGGTTTTAGAAGGCGTTTTCAAAAGGAGGTTTTTCCAAAACTGATTTTTGTTCCTATTTTTTTATTTTTTGTTCTTTTCTTCATTTTTTATATAATTTAGTTATTTATTTATTTATTTATTGATATTTTTGGAATAAAATCCTTAAATTTATGAGAAAACAAAGATTAAAAACTATTTTTTTTGCATTTTTGAGAAATATTTACGAAAGAGGGTTTTTTCTGAAAATTTTAGGCTATTTTGGGAAAATTTCTTCAAAAAATGGGTTTGGACCCAAGTTTTGAGAACATATTCGAGTTTTAAACCTCCAATCGAGGAATATGATGCGATAGATCCAAACGGATACCAGACAAACTGTCTGAGCCTTTCAAAAGGTTATTTTGGTAATTTTGAGAATTTGGTTTACAAATTGGGTGAAAAAGCCGAGATTTGGATTTTGACAATGGATCCGGATCCGAAATTGAGTCAGATGTATAAAAATGAATTTAATTTCTATAAAATCTGAGAAATAACTGGAATTTAGATTCAAAACTGACTCGATTGCTCAAAAATAGGTGCAGGAGCAAAAAGGGAATATTTATAACATTTTGAAAATTTTGGGGTGTTCACAGATGCCCCTCTTTGCTACTAAGCCGGTTGAAAGTCGAGCTTAGTGGCAAAGAAACACTCCAAATTTTGAAAAATGCCCCAGTTAGCAGATCTGACCTGGGTGTGGAAGAATGGCTTTTCAGGCTTAAAAACCTTATCATGAATGGTTCTAGAGGGGGACGAAATCCTCGACAATGATGTGACTGAATAATATAAATGAGGAAATCGTGGTGAGACTTTGGATAAAGATCCCGAAATGATGGAAGATAAGATTTTTGATCAAGTCTTATGGGTGAGACAAGATCAGCCTTTTGGAATGACTCAGGTTTAGCCCTTAACCTGGATGGGACGAAGATAGATCAAGATAATTTCGATGGGGAAAGGAATATAAGCGGACCTCGATGGGACATTTTTGAGAGAAATGCCTCGTGAGATGAAACTCAAGCATGATCCTTTTCTGGACGGATGTACAGAGCATGAATTCCTTTGTGAAGAGAAATCATGATGGGACTGAGAGAATTACCGCGTTGAAACAAGATTCAGGTTTAACCAAACCTGAAAGGAAGATACCTCGTGGAACAAGGTTCAGGCTTAACCCTTAACCTGAAGGGGATGACCATACAGAATCCTCGAACAAAGAAGCCGTGATGGGACAACAAAATGCATTGCCAAAGCAAGATTCAGGTTTAACCCTTGACCTGAGTGGGGAAATCGTACGAATTCGTCGAATGAAGAAACTGTGGCGAGACTAGAAAGGATATCCAATCGAAATGAGACTCAGGTTTAACCATAACCTGAATGGAAGGATACCTCGTGGAGCAAGGTTAAGGCTTAACCCTTAACCTGAAAGGGGCTACTGTATGGAATCCTCGGATGAAGAAACCATGATGGGACCTTCAGAACTTGGACGAACAAATCCGAAAGGGTTTTGCGAGAAGAAAAAAACAAGGGATTCCCTAAAGCTTGGAAAGGGGATGATTTGGAGTGTCTCATTGCTGAGACTAAATCAGCTTTCTAAAAACAGACGACCTCTCGCAGAAGGTTTGGGTGATACCTCAAGGAGCGAGGTAACAGGTTTAATCCTTAGTCTGAATGGATACAGAATCCTCAAGGAGCAAGGAAACTGTGATGGGACCTCTAGGCTTCGCACAACAAGTCCAAGAGGGGTTTGCAAAAGGATAAAAAATGGGGGTCCCTAAAGCTTGAAAAGGGGTTGTTCTTGGGCGCCTCATTGCTGAGACTGAAAATAGCTTTTGACAATAACAGACCTTTTGCAGAAAGTTCAGGTTTAACCCTTATCCTGAGTAGGAACTGTCTATGGCAGGACAGTGGGGAATGCAGAGAAGCGTGTGAATCTGAGAACGCTCAGATCAGACGAAAGGAAGGGACTTTTCAGTCCTAATGAGGGATGATGTTAGGATACGTCAAAACGAACATCAAGTTCACACTTCATGTTGGGATAACGAGAAAATATTGCCAATAAGATGCCAAAAAATTGTAGTTGATTCAGAATGATTGAATTGTGCATATATGTGTGAAAATACTACCTCTTTCTACCTAGAGTATTAACTCCAATGGGGCTAACTCTGTAGAATCAAGATTCAAATTCAAATTTGTTGTTGTTGAGTTTCTTCAAGGAAGATATCAATTTCTTTGATACGAAAAGAGAAGAAATATTCTTAGCTTCATAAAAGCAATTGAGTGAAAAGATATTGATAAAAGAATTTCACATAGATAAAGATGATTCCTGACAGTTTTGGGATATTTGATATCTTGCGGCTTTTCTCATGATGATCTTTTTGCACTTTGAGTCATGGAGCTTTCTTGGGCTTTTACATCACCCTTCATTTTGGAGATGTCCTGACTTTTCTCTCTCTTTTTTGGGGAAGGGTACGTCACAAACTCCTTTATCTTGGAGATGCTTCGATCCTTCTTTTTCTTTCTCAGGAATTAGGCTGATGATATTGGTTCATTGGTCAAGATCTATAGATAGCAAAAATCAAATATCTTTTAGGGTTTGTCGGGAGGCTCATCGCAGTCGTCTTCATCTTGATGGTGCTCCGAACGTTCCCTGGAAGGATCCGTCACAAATTCTTTTATCTCGGAGATGATCCAAATCTTCTTTGGCCCGGGGGTCTAGCTCGCATATTCGTCTTCATCTTGACGACAATTGAGAGATCCCTTTTGTCGATATTTGATTGCAGATCAAATGACTGAGGAGATATGGGTTGGGTAGGTTCTTTTTTACTGCCCAGGAGATTTCCACTGTCTTACTACCAAAAGAATGTTCTTTAAGAGTGTGCCATAGCTATGATCAATATCAATTCCCTCATGGCTTTTCAACATCATTGAATTTTTCTTTTACCGGTCATATCGAAGATTTTTGTTCATCCTCTTAGTTGATCAACAAAAAAAGCTTGAATTTAGTTCTTATTTCGCAAAAGTCTTGCTCTTTTGGAAATAACACTAAAGGTAGTTGGAGGAAATTCTTTATATGATGAAAACTTTGAGATCAACAATGGTTTTGATAGAAAATTGGCAAAGTATTCTATAAATCCTTGATGAAAGAAATCGCTTGATATCGAATCGACACGTCTGTGACAAAATTCTCCTCTCTTTTTCCCCAAAAAGCGAGACTCAGGCTTAGCCCTTACCTGAATGAAAAGTTGGAAATACTCCTCTCTTCCCCAAAGAGAAGGTGTTTGCAAAACAAAACTTTCGAAGAGAAATTAAGTTTTCGTCAAAACTCCCTATCTCTAGGCTTCTCTTATGGAAAGGCGGCCGAAAAACAAAGTCGAGAAAGTATCACAGAGAAACGAGTCCATCACACTCTCCCTAGAAGAGGGTCCTCTGCGAAGGGGTTGGCCAAAGATGAGAAAAACAGAGGCCACAAAAAGAAACGACCTTTCGTCGAAGCTCTCCCTGGAAAAAGGGTTCTTTTGTGTAAAGTTGGTTGTTGTTTTGCAAACTATTTGCGAAGAAAATGAGTCCCTTCAAACTCTCCCTGGAAGAGGGTTCTTGCGAATGAAAGATGGTTGCATGAAAAAAGAAACGAGCACCCTCGAAATCTCCCTAAGGAGGGTCCTTAGCAAGAGAACAAGATTGATTTTTGACAAAATGATAACCTGAAGGTTGAAATTGAGAATTTAGAGCTTGAATTGTTGATGATTGGTTAGTACAAAGACTGAACCGGGAGGGCTAACTTGATCAGTCAGCCAGACACTAGCACGAGCTCTGGATTTGAAGATGTACCAGCATGAGCACTAGGTCTTCAAAACACACTAGTACGAGCACTAGATTTCAAATAAAATACCCCAGTACGAGCGATGGGTTTCGAAAATGCACATCAGTACAAGCACTGAGCTTTCAAAAGATGCACACCAGCATGAGCACTGGGTTTCGAAAATGCACACCAGTACGAGCACTGGGTTTTCGAAATTGCACACCAGTATGAGCACTTGTTTCGAAAAGTGCACACCAGTACGAGTACTGGGTTTCGAAAAATGTATATCAGTACGAACACTGGTTTCGAAAAGTGCATACCAGTACAAGCACTGGGTTTTTCGAAAATGCATACTAGCACGAGCACTGGATTTTTCAAAATACACACCAACACGAGCACTAAATTTTTCAAAATGCACCAGTACGAGCACTGGTTTTTTTAATAGAGAGTTTGAGGAAGATACCGACATTCGAAGATACTTGAGAATTAAGCGAGAGTGATTGTCCGTGCTTCAGGATTATCCCTTATCTTGAAGGGGAAATTCAGGTTTGTCCCTTATCTTGAAAGGGGAAAAGGCAAGGAGAACTCTTGATCCAATACGAGCATTGGATCAATAGAGGAAATTTGAGTCGGAACTCAAGAAAATAAGAATATACAAAAGCAAAAATCCGAGTCGGAACCCTATTTTTCAAAATAAAAGAAAGAGTGAGAATCGAGCTTGAGAACTCGAATTCTCGATGCAATGATTGGTTCCTATACGAGCATTGGATCCAAAAGGGAAGTCCGAGTCGGAACTCGATGCTTCATAAATAAGAATAAACAAAAGGAAAAATCCGAGTCGAAACTCGGTTTTTTCAAAAAATGAAGAGAATGAATGAGAACTGAGTTTGAGAACTCAAATTTCCGACATAGCAATTGGTTCCAATATGAGCGTTGGATCCAAAAGGAAGTCCGAGTCGGAACCCGAAACTTCAAAAATAAGAATATAAAAAAAAAAAGAGAAAATCTGAGTCGGAACCTGGTTTTTCAAAATAAAAGAAAGAATGAGAATCGAGTTTGAGAACTCGAATTCTCGACGTAGCAATTGCTTCCAATACGAGTGATGGATCCAAAAGGAAGTCCGAGTCGAAACCCGGAACTTCGAAAATAAGAATATACAAAAAAGGGAAAATCTGAGTCGGAACCCGGTTTTTCAAAATAAAAGAAAGAATGAGAATCGAGTTTAAGAACTCGAATTCTCGACGTAGCAATTGGTTCCAATACGAGCGTTGGATCCAAAAGGAAGTCCGAGTCGGAACCCGGAACTTTAAACAAAGGATAAAAGGGGAAAACCCGAGTCGGGACTCAGATCTTTCAAAAATAAAAATAAAATGAAAACAAAACCTTTGTCGGAACTAAAACAAGAAGGAAATAACTCCTACCCAAGAGTCGGATTTTAGAAGGATTGACAAGAAGCATGAATAGATTATGACGATGAGGATGAGAAAACTTATTCAAGATCCTCGGCCCAAGGTGGCCTAAGATTTGAATGTTATTTAGGATGGTTTTCAGGACTATCCCTGATCCTCAAGAGAAATTTGACAAAGTCTAAAAAGATTGATAGAAATTGATAAAGGATAAAAAGATTGATAAAAGGAATAAATTATTGAAATTGACAATAAAGATTTAGTAGAAATTGACAGAAATTTGAGGAAAAATTGATGATAGAAAAATTTAGGATTATCCCCTATCTTGAAAGAAAATAAAGGGCCTCGCGGGACGAGGTTCAGGTTTTGTCTCTTAACCTGAAAGGGAAATACCCCATTGAAACGAGGCATCAGGTTTATCCCTTAACCTGAAAGGGTTATTAAAATTTAGTAAAAATCGATAAAACTTAGTAAAACTTGACAAAAACTGATAAAATTGACAATAAATTGATGAAAACTTGATTAAATTGAAAAATGAAACGAATGCAATTTAATAAAGATAACAAGATTAACCGAGAAGTTAATAAGATTTTTAGAAGAAGATTCGTCTGATCCTGCCTGCATATGATGAAAGAAGATAAGTACAGATCAAAATAAAAATGCCCCAGTATCATGGAGAATAATGTGAGAATTTGATAAAAGATTATTGCTTTATTGCAAAAGACTTTTGAAGAGTACAAAAGGCTAGGATGAACAATTCAAGTGTAAAATCTCTTCAAATGCAGAGCATTGATAGGATCCGGCAGTTCCACCCCATCTGCGTTAATCAGACGATAGGAATTGCGAGGCAGTGCTTCCTTGACCACATAAGGGCCTTCCCAATTGGGTGACCACTTGCCCCGTGGTCGATGCTTAAGGTGAGCGGTCGATCTGAGCACAAGATCATTAACTCGGAATTTTCTCTCAATAACTGACTTGGCATAGTGCCTTGCTATCCTCTGCCAATAAGCTTGAGCATGCTCTGCTGCCTTGAGCCTTCTCTTGTCTAGCAAATCTAGTTGTACCAACCTCTGCTGCTGATACTGATCAAGCAGGAGTTCTACGAGCGATGCAAACTTGAGTGCGGGCTTCTGAGCGTGGAGAGGTAATACCACTTTCGTTCCATAAACAAGCTCTGAAGGCGTAGCGTTGGTTGGGGTCCGAATGGTGGTTCGGTATGCCCAGAGTGCGTCATGCATCTTCTCATGCCAATCACGGCCTGTTTCCACAGTTCTTTCCAGAATGCGGATCAAAATTCTATTGGTGGCCTCTGCCTGGCCATTTCCTTGAGGATAGTAAGGAGCTGAGAAATGGTGATGAATTCTGAACTTCGAGCAAAAGGTCTTCATCCTCTCATTTTTGAAGTGACTGCCATTGTCTGACATAATATCATATGGGACGCCAAAGCGACAAAGAAGATTCTTATGAATAAACGAAACCACATGCCGGCCTTCTACTGTTCGCAGTGTTATGACCTCGACCCATTTTGTGAAGTATTCTGTAGCTGCGAGGAAATATCGGTGGCCAATAAAAGCTGAAGGAGTGATCAGATCCACTACGTTGAAGGCCCACATCGAAAAAAGCCAGGGAGAAACCACGGACTGCAAGTATGCGGCTGGCGCATGAATGTAAGGTGCGTGCATTTGGCATTTCACGCACTTTCTTACAAAATGATGGCAATCCTGCTGCATGGTTTTCCAGTAATATCCTGCCCAAATAATCTGTTTAACGAGTGTTTGGTAGCCAACGTGGCCACCACAAATTCCCTCGTGTGCCTCTTGGACAACTTCCATGGCTTCATCCTTATCTAAGCATATGGCATATTCAGAACTGAACCCACGACGGTAAAGGGTATTGGCAAGGATGAAATAACGGGCTGACATGCGTTGAATCGCGTGTTGCTCCTTTCTTGGCATTTCCGATGGAAATTCACCAGTTTCGATAAAATTTTTGATGTCTTGAAACCAAGGCTTCTCTTTCTGAGTGGCTTGGTTTACTTGCTCAGCTGGAATGTAGGCAAGTTGATCAAGTCTGCCAATTTTGAAGGAACGACAAGACCGAGCCTAAACAGGCAAGGCCATCCACTATGTGGTTGTATTCCCTCTTGATATGATTAAGCCGAAATTCTTCGAAGTTGCCTATGAGAGCTAAGGCAATCTTCTGATAGGGGATCAACTTTGAATCTTTGACTTGCCATTCAGCATTAACTTGGCTAACAACAAGCAATGAGTCGCCGAAGGCATGTACTCTTTTGACATCGAAGTTTTGCAAAATCTTGAGGCCTTGTATTAGAGCTTCATACTCGGCCATGTTGTGAGTACATTGAAAGTTGAGTTTGAGGGAATAAGGGATCATCTCCTTTTCGGGAGTGATCAATAGGATCCCAATCCCTATACCGGACATGTTTCTGGCTCTATCAAAGAAAAGGGTCCAAACTGGGGACTCCTGAATATTGCAGATGCGATCATCAGGAAAATCATCTTCTGCCTTGATCTCTTCTGTCAACGGGAAATCTGCCAACTGATCTGCGATGGACTAACCCTTGACTGACTTCTAAGATACATACTCCAAGTCATACTGCATCAGAAGGACTTGCCATTTTGCAATCCGTCCGGTAAGGAATGGCTGCTCAAGGATGTACTTGAGAGGATTGAGCCTTGATAGAATTTTGATTTCTGACGCCAACAGATAATGTCTCAACTTTTGACACATCCACACTAAGGCTAAACATGTCTTTTCCATCTCAGAATATCTCTTCTCATAGTCGACAAAGGTCTTGCTTATGTAGTAGATGGCGTGCTCTATCTGGCTGCCTTCCTCATACTGTGCAAGAAATCCGCCACAAGCATTCTAATTGACAAAAATATATAAGAGAAGTGGCTTCCCTAGTTCTGGTGGCTTCAAAACAGGTGGATTGAGGAGATACTGCTTGATGCGCTCAAATGAAAGCTGACATTCTGGCCCCCACTCAAATTTCACTTCTTTTCTCAACAAGTTATTGAAGGGTTCGCATCTCATAGCCAAATTAGAGATGAAGCGTCGAATTGACTGAATGTGACCTTGAAGGCTTCACAATTCTTTTAGATTGGTAGGATGCGGCATATTGATGATCGCCTTTGCTTTGGCAGGATCCACCTCTATGCCTTTCTTGCTGATCATATAGCCTAACAATTTGCCTGACTCTACCCCGAAGACACACTTTTGCGGATTGAGTCTCAACTTGTAGAGGATAAGTCTTTCAAAGACTTGGCCGAGAGCATCAAGATGATCCTCTTCTTTTTTTGACTTGACCAAAATGTCATCCACATAGGCATCCATGTTCTTGTGCATCTGGTCATGGAAAATAACAGCCATTGCTCTCTGATAGGTTGCCCCAGCATTCTTGAGTCCAAACAGCATAAATGTATAGCAAAATATACCCCAAGGCGTGGTAAAGAAAGTTTTGGACTGGTCACGAGCGGCCAGTTTAATCTGATTGTAGCCTGAGTATCCATCCATAAGAGAAAACATGACATGTCCTGCCGTGCTGTCTATCAAAAGATCGATGTTGGGAAGTGGATAATCATCCTTTGGGGTGGCTTTGTTCAGATCTCTGAAATCAATACAAATTCGGACTTTGCCATTCTTTTTGGGAACTGCCACGATGTTCGCCAACCAATCTGGGTATTCGATAGTTCGGATGAATCCTACTTTTAACAACTCCTCAAGTCCTTCTTTAACTTGTGGTGCCACTCAGGGATCCATTTTCCTTAATTTCTGCTTGATTGGTTTGCAATCTGGCTTCAGCACGAGACGATGCTCGACTAACTTGGGGTCTAAACCTGGCATATCCTCATAAGTCCAAGCAAAGACTTCCTGATGTTGTTTGAGAAAATGGATGAGCCTTTCCTTCTCATCTGGACTCAAACTAGAACCAAATTTGAGGATTTTCGGATCATCTTCTGAACCAATATTGACACCCCTTGTCAGATCCTGAACCAACGACGATGGTTCGTCCTGCTTCTGAATACTGGCGAACTCTGGCAACTCTTGAATGGCTGAGTCGAACTCTGCTAACTCTTCGATCTGCCCTGTTACCTTGTTGACTTCTGCCCCTACCTTTGCCTTGCAGATTCTGGCCGATTTGGATTTATTTTTAGAAAAGTTGGTATTGATAATGAGCTTTTTGAGCGATTTAGGAGCCATGATTCCGGCAATCCTGAAAGCGCAAAGAAGGTTTTTGAGAAAAGGGTAAAAGATTTGAAAATAGCCTTTTGTATAGAGACAAAGAATGACAACACATATAAAGATATAAGCAAAGAATTTGTGTACGCCAAGATGTGAATAGGAAATCGAAATTTCACTGATCAAAATATCTTTGATATTTATATATGATTTGTTGAAGAAAGAAAGAAACTGGGGCAGATTTTTGCCCCTACAAGACGACATTAAAGACATAAAGCAGAAACACTAGCATTATCTTTATCATTCTGCTCCCTTGACAAAGGTGGTGCGCTTGCCGGATGACTATCCTGAAAAGCCCAAGCCTGCGCTGGTGACATGCCGAGCGGGGATGATCGGCTCCAGAATGCCATCCTCATTCTTGCCAAGGCCTCTGAAGGGCTGGTAGCCATGTTTCATCAAAAGATCAAACCCTTTCTTAGTTTTCGAGAATTAGGGAAACAGAGGATGATCCTTGAGTAAAGTGTAATTGAGGCGCCCACCTAGCTTGAAGAAGTGAGGTCCCTGCCACTGGATCACTGCTGCGACGTTTTCTGTCGGCTGGACTTCTTTCAACTTCAGCATGTCTAGGCTTTCACTCAAATTGATTTCATCAATTTCCCGGATGCTCGGGATGTTGGCAGTGAAAGTAGGACGGGGGATCATCGGTTGCGGGAGTCTTTCCTCCGGATCCTCTCCTAGGACCGTGGTAATCATGCCTCCCTTCGACCATTTGATGCACTGGTGAAAAGTTGAAGGAACAACGTTGGTATTGTGGATCTAAGTGCGCCCCAGAAGAAGGTTGTATGTAGGCGGCACATTCACCATGTGAAACAGGACTGTATGCACTAAATAGTTGATAAAAATTTCAAGGAAGTTTTTTCCCTTGGCTGTCTGCCCGTGGTTATTAAAACCGTAGATCGTGATCGGATCTGGGGTATATTCTTCTTCTTTCAGCCCCAAGGCCTTGGCTGTCATTTCGGGACAAATGTTGAGGTTGCTGCCTCCATCAACTAACACATGAGGGACTGTCATGCTCCTGGTCCGCACCACTATGTAGAGAGCGTTGTTGTGGAAAGAATGAGGCTTTGACAAATCCTCATTAGAAAATGTAATGGGTGCGTTCGTCATGGCCTGGTTGACGATCTGAGCCATATCCTGCGGAGTGGTGCTAGGTTTGACTTTGATCTTTCTTAGCAGATCTTCTAGCACTTGTTGGTGTTCAGGCGAAGCGTGAGTCATGTCCAGGATAAAAATGTTTGATAGAGCAGTGATTGACTTATGTACTGACCCTGAAGTTTCTCCTTTCTTCAAAGCTGCCTTGATGAAGCGCTTCGAAATCCTGGGAGTTAGCTTGGCGATTTTTGCCGTCACCTTCGCTGGCTCCTTAGTTGGTTTCTTGTTGCTAGAAAATGCAGTAATATCCACCCTCTTGGCGGAAGACTGCGTTTGACGAAGGACTAGGACCTGATGTTGATCCTGAATGTCCTGACTGGAACATGGCTGGATACTGCCTTGCAGAAAAAATGTTTGTTCTGTGATGACTGAAGCTGAATGTTTAGGAAATGGTTTTGATAAGATTTTCGGCTGCTCTTCGTCCTCATCCTCGATTAACAAGTTCTTGTCAATACAGTCCTGGATGATGTTTTTAAGGACAAAACAGTGCTCAGTGTCATGTCCGACAGTCCGGTGAAACTTGCAAAATTTATCAGTCCATTTACCCATAGCAACGGAAGGATCTGCCACTTTGGGGAGTTTGATCATTCCTTTCGACATCATATATTTCAAGATGTCTTCGCGGGACTGCTCTAGATCTGTAAACTCCCGATCATAACTCCAACCTTCATGTTTCGGCTTTTCTTGTTGCTTTGCTTTCGGCTGCGGTGCTGATTGGACGGGTTGTAGCTTAACAAATTTTCCCTTCTAGGTTGCAGAGTTTGTTCTTTCGGCCTTGGAGTGTCCGGCATTCTTGTTGCGATTTTTCTTGCCCTTCTTGCTGTCAGAACTACTGTTGTGATCTGAGAAATCCGTAGAATAAGCAACGTGTGCTTTTTTTATTTGATCAGGATTCCCTTGGACAAAAGGGTAACCTTCATATAGGCGATTGTCCAATCCGGTCTCGAGCCACTCGGCTCTCTCAATCAGCTTGATGAATGACTTCGTAGGAGATGTGGAAATGAGATTCCTCAGAGGCTGCGCAAAGTTGTTCAAGATAATTTGCAGGGCGTGCTCCTTTGGGATGGGAACCTTCATCTTATTACAGGTGCTCCTCCACTTGTGGATGAATTCGCCAGCTCTCTCATTCTCATTCTGCTTTAAATTGTATAGATGGTTGAGAGTTGGTGAGGCCTCGATGTTGAACATGAAGCGCTCGATGAATAGGTTCACAACTTTATCGAACTCTCGTAGTTTGATAGGATTTATGTGGTCTGCATACCACCTGGCCGATGTTCCCTCTAAGTTGCGAGGAAAGCAAATGAATAACGCCCGATTGTCTTTCCTGAAACGACCGCATTCAGCATAGAACGTGGCCAAATGAGCCTTGGGATTGCCTGTTCCGTCAAACTTGAGGAACTTTCGATGGAGATTCTCCAGATTGTCTTCCCCGTCTAGGCCATTATAGAAATCTTCACCAGAGTAGGTCTGTTTGCCTTTGCTTTTGGCCTGGATATCCTTAATGGCCCGATTCATTTCTCTCATCTGCTCGTGCATTGGATCATTAGCTGGAATAGGTTTGTTTATTGATTCAGGTTCTGCAGCGATCTTTACAAACTACTGCGGAGGATTCTGATGGTAGACAAACTGCTCTTCTTCCTCTGATTCTTCTTTGGCTGATTATGATTCCTCAGAAGTGGTGTCAGGCTGGACCTTCTTTCTGACGATCCTGATTGGCTTTTTCACGGCTTTCTTCTTTGGTTTGCTCTTCGGAACAACCTTTTTCTGACTAGCCTCAGCTTGTTCTGACATCATCTTGGCCATCATCCTCTGAAACAAGCTATACATAGCAGGATCAATATCATCGCCTTTGCCCTGATTCTGCCCTCTGACTGACTTGGGAGAATCCATTGCTTCAATCTCGCTGTCGTTGTGCTGAGGTGTTGTCTCTTTTCCAGCTTTTGTCTGAACCATTTTGACAATGCCAATGATTTCTGTAGAATAATGGAATGGTTAGAGCGTGAAAGAGTCTTTTAAAAGTGCAGTCTTTTGAGAAAAGATGAGAACGGGAGAATTGATGGACAATTAAACAAGTTATCTCATTACCAGGTATCGGGTCACCACAAAATTTAAGATAATTGTGTCACCACTTAGTGGTAACGAAAAATGCACCTTCTTACCTAGGCGAGGTCGTCCACCATGATAAGAAGAAATAGAAGGAATGTCCCATCACTAGGGATGAGGTCGTCACGAGTATCATGATTAAAACAAAATAAGTTTTTGGCCAAAAAGAGATTTTTAACAGAACAAAAAGTGGAACTTTATTGAAGGTGGGTAGACAGTTTGCCACCATTCTCGATATTCAAAAGATGCATTGGGTCCCGGAAATACAAACAAAAGAATGAAGGAGTCCCAAGTGTATTTGGCTATATGGTATGCCCCAGACCCCTGATCCGACTGCAGATCGAACTCTGGCATGTGACCCGTCGGGAAGCGAGTGTTGACACGAACCTGCCGCTGTGAGAACTGTCTGAGACACCTCTCTGATTGATAGTTGACACAAAAGAAAGGGCCGAGCAGTCTGTAACGCTTGCTACGAGCATAAGTGTAGCGAGGAATTAACTCTTGCCTGTCGAAGTAATCCCAAAGGATCTCTTCCTGGTGCAAACTCTCAATCAAAGTTCGATACTGAACAACAGACTTCGACTTCTTGCTACTGAACCTGAAGGAACTGGCCTTTGATGGTATGTGCCACAGGAACCATGACTGCAGAGTGTAAGTGCATCCATCCACTAGAACGGTCTCTCCAAGGGCAAAACGAGCTAAGCCTCGGTAGAGAAAGGCTAGAGCTGCCATGGATACTGAAAGCTGACGGGTCTGTTTGCTTTCCCATCTTCGAAAGAGTTGGGCGACTCTGACATCGATGAAATTCTGACCGTCTTGGAAGAATGCTAATCCCACAGTGCAGAGGACCATGGCATGCTAAATTCTTTCCTTCGCTTCTCGAGACAAGGTGTCAACTTCCTCGTAGGTTCCATACTTGCGAGAGAGTCTGAATAGATCGATGAACTGACTTCCATTGATCTCAGTGAGAGGCCAAGATATGCTCCCTGTTGCTCTGGCTAATGCTTCTCGAACATCTATCCCTTTGACATTGATCAGAAACTGCTGCTCGATCGGATCATCTGGCTGACTAGCTGGCTCTGGCAATCCCATGATGTCACTGAACTCATCCATTAGCAGAGTCATCTCTCCCCATGGAAACCAAAACGTGCAGGTACATGGATTCCACCATTCTACCATAGCTTGAATCAGGTTGTCATTGATGGTTCGCTTGCCCACTACCGATGCCATCTCCAATCCACAGTCATCCAAGTGGTCTGGGAACATATGCGAGAAGGTGGTGAACCAAGAATAATACCACCGAAGGAAGAAGAATGAGACTGGATAACCCGATGATAGAAGACATGATCTTCGAGAAAGACAACATCGAGGGAATCAAATGTCATTGGAACGATACTGAGGCAAAGAAGAAGAGAATTAGATAGAATGCAGGACTTACGAATAGACTCTTGATAAAAGAAGAGGATAAATCCTGGAAAATTTTGATAGATCAAGGGAATTTAAAAAAAGAGATTTCCAGGGTTTTTTAAAGAAAAGTTGATATGTAAAAAAAAGAGCGTAGGAAAAAGGAAAAATATACACCTGGGGTTTTTTGAAAATAAAGGAAAATTTTGAATAATATACCCAGGGTTTTGAAAAGGTTTGATATATATAGGAGAATACAAGGAAAACATCGCATAATCAAAGCTGCACAAACAAGGATGCATACACAGCACTCCCTAAAAGGCTGACTCTAAATGCAATATTTGAAATGGCTTGATAGGACCTTAATCCTAACTCTAGGTTTCAAATCATCTGATTCCAATCAAGGTATACCGATATACTCAAGCCAAAGCTCGAAGTACATGGCATAGAAATAATTCTCTGATTCTAAGGTAATGGCTTCCCAACATCCTTGAGCACCTACCAATATACCTCAAACTATGGCCCTTAGGTACATGGTAGGGGGGCGCGAACTTGTGAACACCCCAAAATTTTCAAAATCTTTTAAAATATTCTCTTTTTGCCCCTGATTTCATTTTCTGAGCAATTGAGTCACTTTTAAATCTAAATTCCAGTTCATTTCTCAAGTTTCACTGAAATTAAATTCATTATATATATCTAACTTGATTTCGGATCCGGATCCATTGTCAGGATCCAAAATCTGAGTCTCGTTGTCCAACTTTTAAATTAAAATTATAGAAAATACCAAAAATAGTTTTTAAATAGCTTGGACACTCCATCCGACATCCGTTTGGATCAATCACGTTGTATTTCTTGATTCGAGTTTCAAAACTCAAACATTTTCTCAAAACCTGAATCCAAAAACCCATTCTTCTGAAGAAATTTCCCTAAAATAACCCTGATTTTTCAGAAAAACCCTTCTTTTGTAAATATTTTAAAATTTTGTAAAAGTAGTTTAAATTCATTAGTTTTTAGAATTTTGTCTTCAAAAAAATACAAAAAAAATTATTGAAATTCAAGAAAAGAACAAAAAAATCAAAAATCCAAAAAATTCAGAAACTATGCAGTTTACTCCCTCTTTTTTTTTTAACTTGTTTTTGTTAAAAACCCTCTCTTAAAACCCCTTTTTGAAAATCAAAGACCATTTTTTAGAAAAACCCTTGAAGGAAGCCCCTCTTTGGAATTTTAAGAAAATGGCAACGGCCATCGCCTTCTCTCCCGCTGGATGGCCCTCCATCTCCAACAACTTCTCTCTCGAACTCTCCTTTTTTCTCTTTAAAAGGGGAGCACGCAGGGGGGAGGAAGCATCCATTCTTCACCGCCCAACTACACATCCTTTGATCCACAATTCGCC
Organism: Nuphar pumila; assembly: GCF_984573655.1. Lineage (NCBI taxonomy): Eukaryota > Viridiplantae > Streptophyta > Magnoliopsida > Nymphaeales > Nymphaeaceae > Nuphar > Nuphar pumila. The sequence continues at coordinate 55,664,939 of NC_143254.1, forward strand.
CCCTTTATAATCCACTTCATCCCATTAGCATTGAACATCCATCCACAATTCGCCTCTTATCCATTATCCATCTCATACCTCACCATTTACCTTCTCTTTCACGATCATCTTTTTCCTCTTCTGTCTATTTTTTTTTTTAATCGACTAAAGAAGGAGGTCGACCTCATCCTGTAGCGAAAGATAGGAATTGAACCCTCTTTCTCCAAATTGAAGCCGGATACGGTAAGCTCCCTTACTTTTCTATCATTTCCTTTGTTGTTCCTGATCTCTTCCGTTCCTTTCATCCAAGCACCTAGTTAGGGATGACTTGCGTATAGCAAGATCAGCCCACATACGTGCAACATTAACAGGAATGTCTCCATTCCGACATTTTTTTTTCTTTCTCTCTTTATTTGTTAATTATCGATTTCCATTGTGAATTCCGTTATTGATTAAATGATGGCTTTCCATCCTGTGTCTATATATTTATTTCGTTTCTGGTTTTAACTTCTTGTTTGCATTTCTGATATATCTTGTGATGTTTGATTCCCTGTCTTATTTTTCCATTATCTACATATGCCTTGTTTTACTTTGATTTCTTATGCTCATGCCGACTTCCTGTTCGTGTCTAAATTTCTTATTTCTTTTATTTTTTTTATATAATCCGCATGTATTTTCCCCCTTTGGTTTGCGATCTGGAGTTATGTTGTTGTAAATAACGATTCAAATGTATTGTTCATCTTTTCTCCTTAATCACTTCTTAATTGTCGTGATCTGGGAATACACCTTCTGTTATACTCCTGCAGCCCTTCATTTAAATGTTATATTATTATACATTTTTAGTTCATCCGATCACTAGTGAGTTGTTGTACCCATTTAACCCATTGAGTCCCTGTTTTGCTATCAGAAGATCTTAATTTTTTGTTCTAAGCTGATGATTTGTTATACTACATGAATATGTTTGATTATTATGATAATCGTTTTTTTTTTATTTCGCTTCTCTCTTTTGTACATCATTTTTTTTTTGTTTTACCATTACATCTCACGATAGTGGCATTAGTTTAATTAAGCTCAGCATCCATCTGCATCCCCCATCTATGCATCTCCTACCGAGGTGCTGGATGGGTCTCCAATCATGAGGGCATTATTGACAGAAGAGAAATTCATAACCCAGTTCATTAAGTCGATGGTGTATTTTGCAGAAACTCCTAAGCAATGAAGAGAGGTAAGCCATCAAAACTTCGTTATCAGTCTACTCTTCATTTGAATAACCATTTCTTTGTTTATCGTGTGGTTTTCCTGCGTCATCTAAATCATGAGAAGGCATCCGATTTAATCCAGTATTAGATCGGATCTATCCTATGGCAGTCTTTTGTTTTAATTCATGTTAGTTGTGGTTAGGATCACTGTGTTTCATTGAATCCAACACTGCAATGGGAAGCATTCGTAGTACACATTCATTATTTCAAGATTGCAGTTGCTCTTGCTGTTACAACAATCCCTAAAAGGCCTCCGACTGTGATAATAATGTGTTTGGCTCTTGGCACAAAACTGATAAAATTGGTACTCCTACAACGAACACGATGGTTGTATCAAAGGTGTGGGTAGTTGAATATATCCATCAGGGTCCTGTTTCCTTGAAATACATTGTCATAGAAGCTGTATATGCCCCAGGTGATGTGTCTCATATACCTGCAAATGTTTTGAATGCACTCTCAAGATGATCATCAAGAAGGTTTAGAACTATTAGAAGGATTGATGATCTGGTCATAAATCACAATGCAAGCTCCCTGGAGTGAGTTTAATGGTCTAACAATGCTTTAGATGGAATGTGTTCAGTGATGATCTGGACACCCTCAGTTGACAGGGATGAATGTGTCAAAAGATATACGCTCATGTTTTCCTCTATTTTTTGCTTGCTCGTCATAATACCTTTGCGTAACATTGTATTACAATAACTCATCTTCTTCACACATTACACTATTTTTTTGCATCACTTGCAGCATGAACAAAGTTGGTTGATGGGTCAGTCACATGCCGGAATGCCTCCAATATTACCTGTTTCTGAGGGATCTCAGGAATATTTATTAGGAATCAGAGGAACTATGTTCGATGTCTCAATTTCTGATTCACAGGCAGTCCAAAGTGTGAGAAGCTGGTTTTTGCTCCTTCAGCAGTGACTGGTACAACTAGACTTGCTCGATGAGAAAAGGCTAAAAGCAGCAGAGCATGCTCAATCCTATCGCCAGAGGATAGCCAGGCAGTACGCGAAGTCTGTCATCGAAAGAAGATTCAAAGTCAATGACTTAGTGCTTCGAGCCACGGCCTATCTAAAACATCATCCCGGAGGCAAATGGTCGTCAAATTGGGAAGGTCCTTATGTCGTCAAAGAAGCATTACCCCGCAACTCATATCGGCTCATTGTTTTCGTCGTGAAATTTTCCCCCGTCTTTCCTTCCTTGCGGGAGAGAAAGAGGGAAATGCTTTCGCGATTCAAACTTGACCGGATTTTGGAAAATGTGTAGAAATACTCGCCTCCGTTTTGAAAATTTGCGGGAAAATCCATGGGATGGGGCTCGACCTGTCGGTACGAGGTTCGACCGTTCCTGCCGCCTTTAACAGGGGTAATCAAACCAAGGACCAAAATTGTGCTTGACTTAGTTAAATCATCAAAAATCGTGTTCTATCCTAAATGCACAGAGAATTCAGGCATGTGCTATGAGATTTTGGAAAATGGAAGTTGGAAAACAGGATGTATGCTTGGAAAATGCTTTGGAGTTGGAAATAGTTCTAAGGCAAATGATGGAAATCAATTTCTCAAGAAAACTCAGATGGAAAAGATTTGAAATCTCGGGAAAGTTCATAAAGTTGTGGGAAAATCATGAATAGTTGAAAGTCCTGGCAAAATAGAAGTGATTCTTGAGAAAAAGGTGAACATTTGAAAAGGGAAACACTTCTCGGGAAAACTCGGACTTTGAGAATTTTCTTAGGAAAATGGTGGAAAGTTTATAGGAAAACTCATTGGAGAAGGAAATTCAAAATTTGGGAAATTGAAATCCTGGGAATTTTACCCTTGAAATACTTGAAAATTTGATTTTTGATTCTTGAGAAAGACAGGAAAACTCTTTTTAAAAATCTTAAGAAAATAACATTTTCCAAGGAAAATCAAGGGAAAACTTTGATTTTGGAAATCCCATTTAGAAGTTTCTTGAGAGACTAGTTTCCATGGAAAACTGTGAACACTTGACTTGGGAAAACTGATTTTTGGAAAAACTTCAGAGTTTCTTGAGAAATCGATTTCTTGAGAATGCCACTTTCTTAAGAAAATCATGAGAAAACCAATGATTTCATGATGCAAATGATATGAGTGAATGAATGCACTTTGAAAGATTTTCTAAGAAAATTTGTTGGAAAAATGTGTATTAAGTCAAAGTAAATCCTTCACATATTCTGACTGTGGCCATGAATATGTTCAAAGTTTATTTGATTTAATGCACATGATTTTGAAAACTTTGGAAATATGATGTGCATTTTAAGATAGCCTAAGAGTGTAGGCTCAATGTGACTAGTAGAAAGATGATGGATCTGGGTCTCGTCCATATTCCGACTAGGGCCGTAAATATGGATTTCACCGAGTTCAACAACTCCCTATGAGTTGGTGCACGTGCCATTCGTGAACATCCATAGTGCTTTTGAAATAACAATGCATGAATCATATAAGCAGGATATTGCATAAATTCAAACTATATGATATGCATCCTAGTCTAAGCAGGAAATTAACTCTCTTATTCCAAAATTTACATTATTACATCACTAAATAAAGGAAATAAAAGAAATTTGCAGACTTCAGCTCCTTCTTTTGATTGTTCCTGCCAAACTTGAAATAGGGTTAGCTCAAATATGTGGGTTCTTCCAAGATTTTCCAATAATATTATGAAATTATTGGATTTAAATGGATATAAACCCTAACCTCATGCTTCCTTGACATTTGAAATGATGTAAATGCAAGAAATTCAGTGGAAAATAGTTTGAAATTTGAAATGGTAGTCAAAATGACCAAAATACCCCTAATTATAAAGTTATACCTTTAAAATCAGGGTTTTTTGAAGGAACACTTGGTAAAATTGAGATTTTGAAATTCAAATTGAATCCAATGATGATGAATTGCAGTATGAGGCATGTCAATGATGACATGCTGCTAAATACATTAAGACTGTAAAATCAGAATTTGGCATTTTGCAATTTATCCAAAATAACGAATTTCGCTTGTTTTTCACTTGGATCCGGGTCCTGCGGGACCCTGTTTTGGTATTATGGCTAATCCGAACCTCAAATAGATTCCAAATTGCACCAAATTCGGTATGAAGTATCTACTTACTCTGATAAACAGCTTAGAATGCTAAAAATCACTAAATGATATAATTTAAATACTAAAATTTAAAGAAAGTCCTAAAATGGTGGATTTTGCCTATGGATACGAACCAAATGCAATGCTTAATATGATAATGCAAGATTTACACCATGAAAACCTCTGATATTTTGCAGACTGTTAAAGAAACCAAAATGGAACATTTTTGGTTTTTACAGCTTCGAGATTTGAGCCATGATGAGTTCAGTAACAGGGATTTAGTTCTGACAGAGGTGAAAATCACCCTAATCTGATGTAAAATGCTAAAAAAATATAAAACAGCCATGGAAATTTATGAAATTAATCAGAGCTACTCACGCCACCTACCTGAAAAACTTTCACGTTCATGACTTCGGCATTTGATCAACAGAAACATGGATAAAAATATAACTTTGTGTTCCTAAGTTGACAGAACAGACCAATGTGACCAAACAGAGGACTGACAAGAAAAATACGAAGCAGGTAACAACACTGTTCTAAAAATCACAGGCTTTCAGATGAAAACAAAGGACACCTCGGACATAACTTTAACTTTTTACAGTTTTGGATTTGGAGCAACACACAAAGAGAAACCATAGCCCTAAGTCGATCCAAGATCTCAGAGGCCCAAATCAAGCTCTGACACGTGTCCCGAACTCTCGGATTTTTTTCAGACATAAAAAAACTCAGAAAAATCTGAGAACATCAGGTTAAAAACTAGACATTCTTTCGAGTTCAGAATATCTTTCTGATAGAAAATCGGATATCCCATAAGGGAGATCTCGATTTTACAAATCGGCAAATGATTTTTCAAAACGCCTCCCAGGTAACAAAACCCGACTTGCCGTTTTGAATGTTTACCGCAGTAAACAAATTCAAATGCTTCCTAATTTTTGGTAAAATTTTAGGGACACCTAAGGGCGCATTCCTTGATTTTTTTGGAATTTGTAATAAAAAATAAATGCATGAAATGACATGTGGACTGACTGACAAAAACAGAGACCTACTGAAAATGAGCAGAATTGAAATAAATGCTAAATTAATCCTAATTAATTCATGAAATGTGCTAAATGAATGAAATAAAATGCAAATTAAACCTAGCTAAATGCATGAATACTGAAAATCATCAAGAAAGCATAATCATGTATTTTTATATATGCCATTTCATGAGAATAGCTCAATCCATCTCTCGGATGAGCTCTTTCTTCAAACGACTCTCGAATCGAATTATGAAATCAAATCAAGAGGAAAAGAGGTGCACCTTGCTTTGTTAGGCAGCGTTGAAGCTCTTGAAAGGGGCAGCTATCACGAGCTTCGTTCGTCCTTCGATCCGAGCTTCGGATGATTCACCAAAATTGACCCACTACACCTTCTTCACTGAGCCAAAGGGGGCGTGAATTCCGAAGTGCAAAAATCGGATTCTCAAGAAGACTAGGTCAAATTTTTCAAGTTCACAAGAGTTCTCAAAAGATGGTCTCTTCATGCTGGGCGTGGAGCCTTGTTTTTATAGATTTTTTCTGAAAATTTTGAATTTCAAACAGGCTCAATCTGAGCCCTCCATGTGGCGCCATCTCAGGGGGTGCTATTTGGGGGTTTGAAATTCGAATTTGGCTTTTGCAGGGAGCCCTCAGGTGGCGCCACCTCATGGGGCTATTTTTATAAAAAAATATATTAAATAAAAGAGAGGAAGCCAAGTGGGGCTCTGGATTGGCGCCACCTCAAAAGTGTTTGACACATGTCAGAAGAACAGAGCAGTGGGCTCAGAAGGTGCCACCTCAGAGGAGTTTGAATTCTACTTTTTCTGATGAAAGGAGATCTGAACATGTGGCAGTCCAGGATGGTTCCATACCTGACAAGTGTCAGCTTGCTGGAGGAGGTTCTTCAGATGGCGCCACCTCAGAGGGGGATTTGAATTTTAAATGGAGGTTGGCCCTGGAGGAATGGAGGGTGGACATGTGGCACCACCTCAGGGTGGCTCCTACAATGCCATGTGGCAAGAGGGAGGAAAAGGAGGGAAAGGGACACGTGGCACCATCTCACACAAAATAGAAAAGGTGAAGTTCAGGATTTGCGCCACCTCAGCCTGGAGTTTGAATATTTGAATTCTAGCTTTCTCTGAATGAGGCAGAAAGTGACATGTGTCACTTGCTTTTTCTGAAGAAAGCAGAGAGAGACACGTGTCTCTTGCTTTTTCTGAGAAGAGCAGAGGGTGACATGTGTCACTTGCTTTTTCTGAGAAAAGCAGGGAGTGACATGTGTCTTCTACTTTTTCTAAAGGAAGCTGGAGATGACATGTGTCATCTACTTTTCTGAGAAAAATAGGAGGGAGACATGTGTCCTCTGCTTTTTCTGAAAGGAGCAGAGATTGACACGTGTCGCTTGCTTTTCCTGAGGAAAGGAGAGAGTGACATGTGTCACTTGCAGGAGACATAATTCAAATGGTGCCACCTCAGGGGAGACAAGTTTTACTTTTTCTGAACAGGACAACACATGACACGTGGCATCTCATGGTGACCATGGAATGTCACATGGCACAGGGTGAAGATGGTAGACATTGACACATGGCATAAAATGAAGAGGATGACTAATGACATGTGGCGGCATCTTAAGGTGGCTCCACACTGACACGTGTCAAAGGATGGCAGAAGAGAGAAGGTGACATGTGGCGCCAACATTAGGTGAACCCTATGCTGACACATGGCAGGTAAATGGGAGGAGAGAGAAAAGACAAGTGGTGCCAATCCAGGGGACAAGGCTCCTATATTTTTGGGTTTTTCAAAATTCAAATTTTCAAAAGAAAAGCCTGTGTGACACCACCTCAGTGTGGGTCCCACATTGCTTCTTTATTGAAATAAAGACAAGACAATAAGCCTCTTTTTGGAATTTTCATAAAATCTGGACTAATTGGTAAAACAGGAAATTTTGGAAAGAGTTGGCCCCTATAGGGTGATTTTGTAAAAGGAAGATATTTGAAATTGTTTGACAAAAGGGCAAAGTCTGAGTTGAAATTTATTGAAAATTATCCAGATTGTTTTCCTAAGGAAATATTTTGAAATTCAGAGCCCTAGGGGTAAAATGGGAAGAATTGATAACTTTGAAGACCTAGGGTTTTGAAATCAATTTTGAAAAGAGTTAAAATTCTAATCTGGATTGAAAATTTTGAAATCAAGAGTTTTGGACCTCGAAATGACATGCTGTGCAGTGCAGTGATATGAGATGCTCATGCAATGATATGCAATGCCATGTCTTATGAAATGCAATCTTGAACCAAGACTTGGAGCTATCTGTCGCCTGTCAGGAATAAATTTTTGAACATCTGAGTTAAAAATAGAGAAATTTTGAGAGTTCCAGATGAAATTTGGACTTTTGCAGGGTTCGGGCTCAGAAAATGACCATTTGGCCCTCCGGCGATTTCAAAGGTTGAATGATGATGTTTGGTGGAGATGTCGGGGAGGTGAGTGAATATTTGGGGTGTTTACAGATGCCCCTCTTTGCTACTAAGCCGGCTTGTGGCCGAGCTTAGTGGCAAAGAAAAACACACCAAATTTGGGCTATATAAAAAAATGCCCCAGTTAGAAGGATCTGACTGGGTGTGGAGGAAATTAGCCCGAGGAAGATGGTAGATATGAAATGGAGAATGAAGATAAAAGACTCACTCTTGTGAGAGTGAAATTCAGATTTTATGCCCTTAACCTGGATGGGACAGAAATACCTCGCATGGAACGAAGCTCAGGTTTTAACCCTTGACCTGATTGGGGAATGGAATATCTCATAAAATGAGACTCAGGTTTGTACCCTTAACCTGATCGGGCGGAAAATGGAATACCTCTTTGATTGAGGCTTAAGTTTGTACCCTTATCCTGATCGGGCGTTGAAATGGAATACCTCATCAAAGGAGGCTCAGGTTTGTACCCTTATCCTGATCGGGCGGAAAATGGAAATACCTCATTGGTTGAGGCTCAGGTTTGTACCCTTATCCTGATCGGGCAGAAGACGAAATACCTCATCGAAGGAGGCTCAGGTTTATACCCTTATCCTGATCGGGCGGAAAATGGATGGAATCCTCGTTAGGAAGAGACCATGATGGAACCTTCAGATTTTGCACAATAAATCCGATAGGGTTTTTGCAAAAGGAAGGAAAATGGGGTCCCTAAAGCTTGAAAAGGGATTGATTTTGGGCGCCTCATTGCTGAGACTAACATCACCTTTTGAGATTGCCTCTTGCGAGAAAATGATTGGTGGTTCGACCTCGAACCGAAATGGGACTGTCTATGGTTGGACAGTGGGGACACCGGGAAGTGTGCAAGTTTGAGAGTCCATGCTCTCAAAGAAGGGAAGGAATCAAGTCCTTAAGAGAGATTTAAACTTGGTGTCTGGATGTATCAAAGACGGACATCAAGCTCTCACTTCACGTCAGGATAGCTAGAAAATATTGTCAAAATGTTAGAAATTTTGCTGTTGATTCAAAATTTTTGAAAATGTTGCATATTGTTGCAAAGATGTTCTTTCTCTTCTACCCAAAGCATTACCTCCAAGCAAGGTTCACTTCGTACAATCGAGATTGGAAACCCAAATTGTTTGCAATTGACCTGCTTCAAGGAAGCTATCAATTTCCTTGATATGAGCAGGAAAGAGAATTTGATATTATTAAAGCAATTGATGAAAGAGTATTGATAATAGAATTTCACAAGATTAAAGAGGATTCTTGATAGAACTGGCAGTTTGATATCCTGAGGGCTTCTCTCCTGATAATCTTTCGACTCTCTGGTGTTTTGGCTATATTCTCCTTCATTTTGGAGATGTTCTGATTTTTTTCTCTTTCTTTTTCCTCTCTTTCTCTCTTTTGGAAGGGTACGTCACAAACTCCTTCAACTTGGAGATGTTTCGATCCTTCTTGGACGATGTTGGCTCATGGGTTAGAAATCTTTGGAAGATAGCTGAAATTAAATATCTTTTAGGGATTGTCGAGAGGTTCATCGCATCTGCCTTCATCTCGACAGTGCTTTGGACTTTCTCTGGAAGGATCCGTCACAAACTCCGTCATCTTGGAGGTGTTTCAAATCTTCTTTGGCCCCGGGGATCTACTTGCTTAATTTGCCTTCATCTTGACGACAAGTGAGAGATCCCTTTTTCGGATATTTAATTGCAACTTAGGTGGTTTTGAGGAGACAGAGCTTGGATGAATTCTCTCTTTTCTAGCGCTTAGGATATTTCCACTGCCTCATCTTTACAAGAATAATCTTTTAAAACTGTGCCATTGACTGCGATCAATATCGATCATCTACGGCTTTTCAATAACTTTGAATCTTCTTTTCTGGCCATATCGAGGATTTATCCTTCATCCTTTTGGTTGGCCAATAGAAAGAATTTGAATTCTGAATCTCTTTTCGCAAAAGCTTCACTCTCTTGGGAGTAATGCTGAAGGTAGACTGAGGTAAAGATTTGTATAATAAAGTTTTTGAAATCAACAGATAATTGATTGACAAATTGACAAATTGACAAAATTTTCTTGAAATCCTTGGTGAAAGTGAGTATTTGAAGTCCAGCTCAACACATCCATGACGAAAATTCTCCTCTCTTTTTCCCCAAAAAGAGAGACTCAGGCTTAGCCCTTACCTGAATGGGAAATGGGAAATACTCCTCTCTTCCCTGAAGAGGAGGTGTTTGCAAAACGGACTTTCGAAGAGAAATTAAGCTTTCATCAAAGCTCCCTAATATTAGGCTTCTCTTATGGAAAGGGGGCCGATAATAATGAGGTCAGAAAATTGGGTCATGAAAGGAACGAGTCCATCACACTCTCCCTGCAAAGAGGGTCCTTCATGATGAAGATGGCCTAGTATGAAATTGGGGGGTCACAAGAAAAGCGAGTCTCCATCGAGCCTCTCCCTTAAAAAGGGTTTCTCATGTGAAATTGGAAATTGTTTTGCAAACGGTTCACAAAGACGTGAGTCCCTTCAAACTCTCCCTAAAAAGGGGCTAAGTGAACAAATTGGATAGCATGCGAAAAGAACGAGCTCCCTCGAAGTCTCCCTAAAAGGGTCTCTCGCAAGAGAAAATGATTGAAATTGGATATTGATATTGATTGACCCAAAGGTCGAAATTGAAAATTGGAAAATTGGTTGCTGGAAATTGAATGACCCGAAGGTCGAAATTGGATGACCTGATGGTCGAAATTGAGAATTGGTTGACCAAAAGGTTGAAATTGTGTGACTCAAAGGTCAAAATTGAGAATTGGGTGACCCGAAGGTCGAAAATTTGGAGATTGATTGACCCGAGGGTCGAAAATTGGAAATTGATTGACCCGAAGGTCGAAAATTTGGCAATTGATCGAAAATTGGAAATTGAGAATTGGAAATTGGGTGACCCGAAGGTCGAAATTGGAGAATTGCCTGATTTGAAGATTGGAGGGCAAAATATCAAATATGAGCAATTGACAGACCCTGAGGGTCAAAATGACTTGGATCCACAAAGGAGAATGATGAGTTCGAGTCAGAGCTCGAATAAAATACAGAGATCACGAGTCGGAACCCTGATCAACAAAAGAAAATGAAGAGCTCTAATCAGAGCTCGAATGAATAGAGAGATCTCGAGTCGGAACCCGGATCAACAAAAGAAAATGAAGAGCTCGAATCTGAGCTCGAATGAATAGAGAGATCTCGAGTCGGAACCCGGATCAACAAAAGAAAATGAAGAGCTCGAATCAGAGCTCAAATAAATAAAGAGATCTTGAGTCGGAACCCGGATCAACAAAGAAAAATGATGAAGAGCTCGAATTAGAGCTCAGATAAGATAAAAAGATCTCGAGTCGGAACCCGGATCAACAAATGAAAATAAAGAGCTCGAATCTGAGCTCAAATGAATAAAGAGATCTCGAGTCGGAACTCGGATCAACAAATGAAAATAAAGAGCTCGAATCTGAGCTCAAATGAATAAAGAGATCTCGAGTCGGAACCCGGATCAACAAATGAAAATAAAGAGCTCGAATCTAAGCTCGAATGAGATAAAAAGATCTTGAGTCGGAACCCGGATCAACAAGGAAAATGAAGAGCTCGAATCTGAGCTCCAATGAATAGAGAGATCTCGAGTCGGAACCCGGATCAACAAATGAAAATGAAGGGCTCGAGTAAGGTAATGAGATCATGAGTCGGAACTCAGATCAACAAAAGAAAAAATGATTTACAGGAAAACCTGAGTCGGAACTCGGTTTTTCAAAGAAAATATAATTTGAAGGAAAATCCGAGTCGGAACTCGGTTTTTCAAAGAAAATGTAATTTGAAGGAAAATCCGAGTCGGAACTCGGTTTTTCAAAGAAAATGTAATTTGAAGGAAAATCCGAGTCGGAACTCGGTTTTTCAAAGAAAATGTAATTTGAAGGAAAATCCGAGTCGGAACTCGGTTTTTTAAAGAAAATATAATTTGAAGGAAAATCCGAGTCGGAACTCGGTTTTTCAAAGAAAATATAATTTGAAGGAAAACTCGAGTCGGAACTCGGTTTTTCAAAGAAAATATAATTTGAAGGAAAATCCGAGTCGGAACTCGGTTTTTCAAAGAAAATATAATTTAAAGGAAAATCTGAGTTGAAACTCGGTTTTTCAAAGAAAATATAATTTGAAGGAAAATCTGAGTCGGAACTCGGTTTTTCAAAAATAATTTGAAAGAAAACCCGAGTCGGAACTCGGTTTTTAAAGAAAAAATATGGACCAACTTGAAAGTTGGATCGGAATTCAGATCTTCAGAGGAGAACCCAGTTAGGAGATCAAAATTTTGCAATTTGTTAGTGCAGGAACTGGATTTTTGAAAAGAGGATTCTATCTGCAGAATTTTGAGGAGAAATCAACAGAGATTGTAAACTGGAGTCAGAGATTGATGATTAGGATGAGAAATCCTTCATAGTCTTAGGATTTATCCCTTATCCTGAATGGGAACTGGAATTGGGTGCATAATTAATGCAAATGCAATGCATATGCACCTGAAATGCAAATGAATGGTGAGAGATTTTATTTGATCCTGCCTGCATACAGAATGTTTGAAAACAAATTTTCAAAAAGATGCCCCAGTGTAATGGGGGAGAGAGAATAATAACAAAAATAGAACAACCAAAAGAAGAATGTCATGAGAAAAGTTGATGATTTTATTGATGCCTTAAAAAGGAATGACAACTTAAAGAAGGAAAACAACTAGGACTTATATCGTCCTGACAAAAAATGACAAAATGAGAAGGCATTGGCATTGGCATTGTCATTCTTCTGAGTGATCTGGGAAAGGCTTGGTCAGGACTGCAACTCGTCCCTCTCTTTCTTCCAGCACCAAAAGCTCTTTATCGATGTAGTCCTGTACAATATTTTTGAGAATGAAGCAGCGTTCAGTATCGTGCCCCATTGCCCGATGGAACTTGCAGAAACAATCTTTCCATTTCCCCATGGTGACGGGAGGATCCACAATCCTTGGAAGTTTGATCATATTCTTCGCGAGCAGATATCCAAGAATTTCTTCGATTGGCTGACCTAAAGGAGTAAACTCGCGATCATAACTCCAACCATCATGCTTTATCTTCTTCGGATTGCTGGATTTCTGTTGAATGCTGACTTCTTTCTGGGAATTGGACTGAACTTGCTTAGTTAGGGCTACTGGATGTTCTTCTTCTCTGCTTTCAACAAAGAAGTTCTTATCAATATAGTCTTGCACAATGTTTTTGAAGACAAAACATCGATCAGTGTCATGCCCTACTGCCCGGTGGAATTTGCAAAACTCTTTCAAGAATCTTCCCATGATGGTGGGAGGATCTGTGGCTTTTGGGGGCCTGACTAATCCCTTAACCAACATGTATTCAAGGACTTTGTCGAGTGGCTCGTCTATAGGAGTGAAATCTCGATCGCCGCTCCAGTTTCCGCGCTTTGGTTTTCCTTGATTTTTTTCCTTTTGCTGCGTGCTGGATTGAAAAGGTCTATTCTGGATTCTAGAGTACTTTCCTTTCAGATCTTTAGACTCTTCTAACTTGTTGCTTTGACTGTCTCTGTTTTTGTTGTTGCTGGGTTTAGCACTGGTTGCACTGTTGTGGTCTCCAATGATGCTTATAGGGATGGTGATGGATGCCTCTTCTTTAACAGAAACTTTTCTGAAATTGGCTTCAGCTTGCTCGGATAATATCTCAATCATCATTCTTTTGAACAACCGATATATAGCGGGATCAATCTCCTCCTTGATGGTCTGAGCTCCCTCTTTGACAGACTTTATGGAATCCATTTCTCACTCATTGTCTGTAACTAATGTGCTGAAGTAGCGCGGTCTTTGATCTTGTCAGGATCACACAACTATGCCAATGCCCTCTGCAGAACCATATGGGATGTTTAGCATGATGGAAAAGAAAAAAAAAATTTTGAAGGCAACAATCTTGAGAGAAAAACAAATGATGGGATTAGAAGGCAATCTTGGAAGGAGATGATAAACAAAAATTTTGGATAAAATTTGGAAGATATATTGAAAAACAAGGTTCTTGAAGATATGAGCAAAATTTGAAATTTTGAAAATTTGCAGGCAGGATCGGAATAAAGCTGGAAGTTCGAGATCTAGTAGAACGGTAGAATGGGAAAATCGCCTGGAGTTTTGAAAGAAATTTGATATTTGAGAAAATCATCCAGGGTTTGAAAAAAACATCTTGTGAAAAATAAGGATGTTTTGAAAAAGGCCTAATAAGTTGGAAAACATTGGGAAATATAAAAAATTGAGGAAATCATACACATACAATCACATCCTGCACAAACATTTATGCACATTCAACATTCCCTAAAAGGCTGACTCTAAATGCATCAATTTGAAAATAGTTGTAGGACCCTAATCCTAACTCTTGGTTCAGACCATCTTTGTCCAATCCAGTTATGCCGATATACTCGAATCGAAATCCGAGGTACGTGGCATATAATTTCAACTCCGGTTCTAAGGTAAGGTTTTCCAACATCCTTGAGCGCCTACCGATATACTTCAGACTGTGGCCCGCGGTACGTGGTAGGGGGGCATTAACCCAAATAATTGGCCCAGTTGTGAGGCTCTATCCCGAACTAGGGTTCTGGAAGAGAGCCCAGCAACGTGAAGACCGGGTAATGATAGGTAATGGAGATTTTGAAAAATGATCACATGCAAGAAATAGAGGGCTCTAAGTCCTAAAGAGATAGATTTTAAAAACCTTTGAAGAAGCATACATTGTTTGCATTCAGATCCTAAATTGAGGAGAGTTGTATTTAAACCTAAGTCTATGTGAACATGAAAATTTCTCCTCAATCTGGTCCTACCAAACCATGCCTAGTCTATATGCAATTAATGTCAGCTAGGTCAGAATCTAGGCTCCTAGGTTCGCATGATAGCAAAAGTAAAAAGCTGACATTTTGGAACATAATTTCGATAATTGAACTAAGTCAAGCACATTTTTTTGTCAGACAAGGACAGGTCCCATCACGGTCGCCAAACCTGTTTTCGTCGCGAAATTTTTCCCCGTCTTCCCTTCCTTGCGGGAGAGAAAGAGGAAAATGCTTTCGCGATTCAAACTTGACCGGATTTTGGAAAATGTATAGAAATACTCGCCTCCGTTTTGAAAATTTGCGGGAAAATCCATGGGATGGGGCTCGACCTGTCGGTACGAGGTTCGACCGTTCCTGCCGCCTTTAACAGGGGTAATCAAACCAAGGACCAAAATTGTGCTTGACTTAGTTAAATCATCAAAAATCGTGTTCTATCCTAAATGCACAGAGAATTCAGGCATGTGCTATGAGATTTTGGAAAATGGAAGTTGGAAAACAGGATGTATGCTTGGAAAATGCTTTGGAGTTGGAAATAGTTCTAAGGCAAATGATGGAAATCAATTTCTCAAGAAAACTCAGATGGAAAAGATTTGAAATCTCGGGAAAGTTCATAAAGTTGTGGGAAAATCATGAATAGTTGAAAGTCCTGGCAAAATAGAAGTGATTCTTGAGAAAAAGGTGAACATTTGAAAAGGGAAACACTTCTCGGGAAAACTCGGACTTTGAGAATTTTCTTAGGAAAATGGTGGAAAGTTTATAGGAAAACTCATTGGAGAAGGAAATTCAAAATTTGGGGAATTGAAATCCTGGGAATTTTACCCTTGAAATACTTGAAAATTTGATTTTTGATTCTTGAGAAAGATCGGAAAACTCTTTTTAAAAATCTTAAGAAAATAACATTTTCCAAGGAAAATCAAGGGAAAACTTTGATTTTGGAAATCCCATTTAGAAGTTTCTTGAGAGACTAGTTTCCATGGAAAACTGTGAACACTTGACTTGGGAAAACTGATTTTTGGAAAAACTTCAGAGTTTCTTGAGAAATCGATTTCTTGAGAATGCCACTTTCTTAAGAAAATCATGAGAAAACCAATGATTTCATGATGCAAATGATATGAGTGAATGAATGCACTTTGAAAGATTTTCTAAGAAAATTTGTTGGAAAAATGTGTATTAAGTCAAAGTAAATCCTTCACATATTCTGACTGTGGCCATGAATATGTTCAGAGTTTATTTGATTTAATGCACATGATTTTGAAAACTTTGGAAATATGATATGCATTTTAAGATAGCCTAAGAGTGTAGGCTCAATGTGACTAGTAGAAAGATGATGGATTTGGGTCTCGTCCATATTCCGACTAGGGCCGTAAATATGGATTCCATCGAGTTCATCAACTCCCTATGAGTTGGTGCACGTGCCATTTGTGAACATCCATAGTGCTTTTGAAATAACAATGCATGAATCATATAAGCAGGATATTGCATAAATTCAAACTATATGATATGCATCCTAGTCTAAGCAGGAAATTAACTCTCTTATTCCAAAATTTACATTATTACATCACTAAATAAAGGAAATAAAAGAAATTTGCAGACTTCAGCTCCTTCTTTTGATTGTTCCTGCCAAACTTGAAATAGGGTTAGCTCAAATATGTGGGTTTTTCCAAGATTTTCCAATAATATTATGAAATTATTGGATTTAAATGGATATAAACCCTAACCTCATGCTTCCTTGACATTTGAAATGATGTAAATGCAAGAAATTCAGTGGAAAATAGTTTGAAATTTGAAATTGTAGTCAAAATGACCAAAATACCCCTAATTATAAAGTTATACTTTTAAAATCAGGGTTTTTTGAAGGAAAACTTGGTAAAATTGAGATTTCGAAATTCAAATTGAATCCAATGATGATGAAATGCAGTATGAGGCATGATGACATGCTGCTAAATACATTAAGACTGTAAAATCAGAATTTGGCATTTTGCAATTTATCCAAAATAACGAATTTCGCTTGTTTTTCACTTGGATCCGGGTCCTACGGGACCCTGTTTTGGTATTATGGCTAATCCGAACCTCAAATGGATTCCAAATTGCACCAAATTCGGTATGAAGTATCTACTTACTTTTATAAACAGCTTAGAATGCTAAAAATCACTAAATGATATGATTTAAATGCTAAAATTTAAAGAAAGTCCTAAAATGGTGGATTTTGCCTATGGATCCGAACCAAATGCAATGCTTAATATGATAATGCAAGATTTAAACCATGAAAACTTCTGATATTTTTCAAACTGTTAAAGGACCCAAAATGAAACATTTTTGGTATTTACAGCTTCGGGATTTGAGCCATGATGAGTTCAGTAACAGGGATTTAGTTCTGACAGAGGTGAAAATCACCCTAATCTGATGTAAAATGCTAAAAGAATATAAAACAGCCATGGAAATTTATGAAATTAATCAGAGCTACTTACGACACCTACCTGAACAACTTTCACGTTCATGACTTTGGCATTTGATCAACAGAAACATGGATAAAAATATAACTTTGTGTTCCTAAGTTGACAGAACAGACCAATGTGACCAAACAGGGGACTGACAAGAAAAATCCGAAGCAGGTATCAACACTATTCTAAAAATCACAGGCTTTCAGATGAAAACAGAGGACACCTCGGACATAACTTTAACTTTTTACAGTTTTGGATTTGGAGCAACACACAAAGAGAAATTATAGCCCTAAGTCGATCCAAGATCTCAGAGGCCCAAATCAGGCTCTGACACGTGTCCCGAACTCTCGGATTTTTTTAAGACATAAAAAGACAACATAAAAATCTGAGAAAATCAGGTTCCAAAATAGACATTCTCTCGAATTCAGAACATCTTTCGGATCGAAAATCGGATATCCCATGAGGGAGATCTCGATTTTACAAATCAGCAAATGATTTTCAAAACGCCTCACGGGTAACAAAACCCGACTTTTCATTTTGAATGTTTACTGCAGTAAACAAATTCAAATGCTTCCTAATTTTTGGCACAATTTTAGGGACACCTAACGGCGCATTCCTTGATTTTTTTGGGATTTTTAATAAAAAATAAGTGCATAAAATGACGTGTGGACTGACTGACAAAAACAGAGACCTACTGAAAATGAGCAGAATTGAAATAAATGCTAAATTAATCCTAATTAATTCATGAAATGTGCTAAATGAATGAAATAAAATGCAAATTAAACCTAGATAAATGCATGAATACTGAAAATCATCAAGTAAGCATAATCATGTATTTTTATATATGCCATTTCATGAGAATATCCCAATCCATCTCTCGGATGAGCTCTTTCTTCAAACGACTCTCGAATCGAATTATGAAATCAAATCAAGAGGAAAAGAGGTGCACCTTGCTTTGTTAGGCAGCGTTGAAGCTCTTGAAAGGGGCAGCTATCATGAGCTTCGTTCATCCTTCGATCCGAGCTTCGGATGATTCACCAAAATCGACCCACTACACCTTCTTCACTGAGCCAAAGGGGGCGTGAATTCCGAAGTGCAAAAATCGGATTCTCAAGAAGGCTAGGTCGAATTTTTCAAGTTCACAAGAGTTCTCAAAAGATGGTCTCTTCATGCTGGGCATGGAGCCTTGTTTTTATAGATTTTTCTGAAAATTTTGAATTTCAAACAGGCTCAATCTGAGCCCTCCATGTGGCACCATCTCAGGGGGTGCTATTTGGGGTTTTGAAATTCGAATTTGGCTTTTGCAGGGAGCCCTCAGGTGGCGCCACCTCATGGGGCTATTTTTATAAAAAAATATATTAAATAAAAGAGAGGAATCCAAGTGGGGCTCTGAATTGGCACCACCTCAAAAGTGTTTGACACATGTCAGAAGAACAGAGCAGTGGGCTCAGAAGGTGCCACCTCAGAGGAGTTTGAATTCTACTTTTTCTGATGAAAGGAGATCTGAACATGTGGCAGTCCAGGATGGTTCCATACCTGACAAGTGTCAGCTTGCTGGAGGAGGTTCTTCAGATGGCGCCACCTCAGAGGGGGATTTGAATTTTAAATGGAGGTTGGCCCTGGAGGAATGGAGGGTGGACATGTGGCGCCACCTCAGGGTGGCTCCTACAATGCCATGTGGCAAGAGGGAGGAAAAGGAGGGAAACAGACACGTGGCACCATCTCACACAAAATAGAAAAGGTGAAGTTCAGGATTTGCACCACCTCAGCCTGGAGTTTGAATATTTGAATTCTAGCTTTCTCTGAAGGAGGCAGAAAGTGACATGTGTCACTTGCTTTTTCTGAAGAAAGCAGAGAGAGACACGTGTCTCTTGCTTTTTCTGAGAAGAGCAGAGGGTGACATGTGTCACTTGCTTTTTCTGAGAAAAGTAGGGAGTGACATGTGTCTTCTACTTTTTCTAAAGGAAGCTGGAGATGACATGTGTCATCTACATTTCTGAGAAAAATAGGAGGGAGACATGTGTCCTCTGCTTTTTCTGAAAGGAGCAGAGATTGACATGTGTCGCTTGCTTTTCCTGAGGAAAGGAGAGAGTGACATGTGTCACTTGCAGGAGACATAATTCAAATGGTGCCACCTCAGGGGAGACAAGTTCTACTTTTTCTGAACAGGACAACACATGACACGTGGCATCTCATGGTGACCATGGAATGACACATGGCACAGGGTGAAGATGGTAGACATTGACACGTGGCATAAAATGAAGAGGATGACTAATGACATGTGGCGGCATCTTAAGGTGGCTCCACACTGACATGTGTCAAAGGATGGCAGAAGAGAGAAGGTGACATGTGGCGCCAACTCTAGGTGAACCCTATGCTGACACATGGCAGGTAAATGGGAGGAGAGAGAAAAGACAAGTGGCGCCAATCCAGGGGACAAGGCTCCTATATTTTTGGGTTTTTCAAAATTTAAATTTTCAAAAGAAAAGCCTGTGTGACACCACCTCAGTGTGGGTCCTACATTGCTTCTTTATTGAAATAAAGACAAGACAATAAGCCTCTTTTTGGAATTTTCATAAAATCTGGACTAATTGGTAAAACAGAAAATTTTGGAAAGGGTTGGCCCCTGTAGGGTGATTTTGTAAAAGGAAGATATTTGAAATTTTTTGACAAAAGGGCAAAGTCTGAGTTGAAATTTATTGAAAATTATCCAGATTGTTTTCCTAAGGAAATATTTTGAAATTCAGAGCCCTAGGGGTAAAATGGGAAGAATTGATAACTTTGAAGCCCCAGGGTTTTGAAATCAATTTTGAAAAGAGTTAAAATTCTAATCTGGATTGAAAATTTTGAAATCTAGAGTTCTGGACCTCGAAATGACATGCTGTGCAGTGCAGTGATATGAGATGATCATGCAATGATATGCAATGCCATGTCTTATGAAATGCAATCTTGAACCAAGACTTGGAGCTGTCTGTCTCCTGTCAGGAATAAATTTTTGAACATCTGAGTTAAAAATAGAGAAATTTTGAGAGTTTCAGATGAAATTTGGACTTTTGCAGGGTTCGGGCTCAGAAAATGACCATTTTGCCCTCCGGCAATTTCAAATGTTGAATGATGATGTTTGGTGGAGATGTCGGGGAGGTGAGTGAAAATTTGGGGTGTTTACACTCATCAATGCCAATGGGGTAGAATTGTCAGATCCCATTAATGCTTGACACTTGAAAAGGTTATATACTTGAAGCATCTATTCTTCCCTTGTAATCCTACCATTTTCTTCAATCAAACAGAATTGGTTTGAGCATGATTCTTTGCATTATTAACCAATAAAATATATGATTTACCCTTTTAATGTGTTAAATCTATGTTTTAAAGGTAATATTGAATTCCAGCCATTGATTTCCTGTATTTTATTTATTTATCTGTTTATTCATGTTTATTTTACTTTTTCCAGCATAGAAATAATTTTTATTTACTGTTTTATGGTTTATTTTTATTGTTTTACATTAATTAATGCATAGTTTTTATAGTTTCTTAGATTTCTGTGTGTTTTAGGTTTAGAACAGTAAAGATAATGTTATTTCAGATTTAAATCCTTTTTGTTTATTTCTGATTTTTTTATATGTGATGCATGCATATGTAATTGAACTACTGTAAAAAAATCAAAGATTTTAAACTTCGGGAACTCTGTCAAAAAAATCAGGCATCAAGTCGGGTTTTTAAATCTTTAAAATCATTGTTAAAATCAAGAAGGTCACTTGCTGTGATGATATTTTTCTCATCCTATATTCGATTTTAGATCTGTAAAGTGCCATGGATTCACATTGATTATATCTGTCTACTGTGAAGTTTTCACAATTTTTTATTACTGTTTACTCTTTTTCCTCTGTCAGAGACTCTGATTTTCAATTTAAAACTCGTTAGGGTTTACCAAAACCCTAATCAGACTTGTGTTGTTTATAAATCCCAAACCACAAATCCGATTCATGATCTGTAAAAAGTGAGTATTGTCATTTTTCTGTCAGCGGTTCTCTATTAAAGTTTAAGATATTTTAAATGAGTTCTGCTATTTATCCCATAATTTTCAATTGAAAGTATCAGTTAGGACCAAAGTTAAAATCAATATATTCAAGTCCAGATTGTCGGATGGGGATCTCCCTGGTTTTAAAAGCTTTTTCAGATATGTAAAAAGGAAAAGTTCTGTTTTTCTGTCTATTTGTTCTCTGTAAAATTTTATAGATTTCCATGGAGGTTTGACCCCTTGTTTGGGCCTTGGACTGAGACTAGTTAGTGAACTAGGTCAAAAATAGCATATTTTTAGGGTTTGATGCTATTTTCGGATTAATTTAATGCCAAAAAAATATTTTTATAATTCTAATTTGATATTAGGGTTACAACAAGTGCAGGTACCAATTTTGGGGATTTTTAGAATCCGTTTGATGCTTGAATGGCTTGAATTGCAAAATAGGGCACCCGAAGAATTCCAAAACACTGCAAAAATCACAAAATTTGTGATATTCTTGGATTTTTGTGTATAAGCATATATTTTTAGGGTCTAATCATATTCATAATCATATTAGGATGCTTTAGGTTAAATTTGATGTTCAGTTGATTTCATTTAGTGCATAAAACCTAAGTTTTACCAAAATATTTTCTAAAAACCCTGATTTCAAGGCCATAGTCTTGCTATCGGGGGCAATTTGATCATTTGACCTAAATTTCGAAATCCCTAACCCTAATTTCCATATTATTAATCATGTCACATCATATTTAGTTTGATTCATCATTATTTGTATTTCAAAAGTTGCATTTTACAAAATATCTTTCTGAAAACCCTGATTTCAAGGCCATAGTCTTGCTATCAGGGGTATTTTGGTCATTTTGACCCCAATTTCGAAATTTCATATCTTATCTTCCTTATTTATTCAATTTTATTTCATATTTCATCATTTTGATTTAAGGGAATCATGGCAAAAAGGCTTATATCTAGCAAAATTCAGTAATTTCTAGATATTACTGGATAAACCTAGAAAAGCCAACATATCATCATTAACAAAGTTTCCTAGTTTTGCAGGTACATTGAAGATTTTATTTTTCATGTATTTAAATTCAATAGTGATGTAAATTAAATTAAATTTGGAATGAGAATTTAAATTTCAGCTTAGACTAGGATTTGCATTGCATATAACTGATGAATTCTGCAAATATTACATGTCTGATGAATGTATCATTCATGCATATTTTTATAAATTCACTATGGTCTACACGAATGGCACATACACTAGCTTTTATGAAGTTTATAAACTTGGTGGAATTCATATTTATGGCCATAGTCAGAATATGAATGATACACAGATTTATGATCTTCACATTAGCCACATTCAGCCTACACTCTTAGGCTAACTTCCAAAATGCACTGCATTTCTCAAAAATACAAAAAGTATTTCTCAATTCCTCAAATCCATATTCATTCATTTCATGCATTTTCCAATTCCAATTCAAAGAAGTTCATTTTCTCAAAAATTTTCTAAGTCTTATTCAAAAATCGATTTTCTCAAAATATTGATTTGCCAATGACATTTCAAGTATTTCCCAAGTTCCAAAGTCGATTTTTCTAAGTTATGTTTTCAATTTTAAAGTTTGAATTCAAAGAAATCAAGTTTTCCAAAGTTATTTCACATTTCTCAAAATCGATTTTCACAAAACCTCTAGATTCTTCAGAAATCGATTTTTACTTTTCTCAGAAGTACATTTCAAATCCCAATTCACGATTTTCCATGTGATATCTATTCTAAGTGTTTCAGTTATTCAAAGCAAACATCATGTTTTCAAATGTGCATTTTCAGAAAATTCATAGCACATGCCTGATTCTTTGTGCATTTAGAAATTAGAATATGATTTAAATAAGTTGAATAGAGCAGAGCAGTAGATTGATCCTTGGTTCGATTACCCCTGTTAAAGGTGGCAGGAACGGTCGAACCTCGTACCGACAGGCGAGTCCCATTCTATGGAATTTTCTCGCATTTTAAAACGGAGGCGAGTTATTTGCAAAATCTTTTTCAAAGGTCAGTTTGACTCGCAAAAAGTAAAATTTTTGCGATGATAAAAGGTTTGGCGACCGAGATGGGACCTGTCTTCGCCTGATCAATTTAATGCTTTACTTAGTTCAAGTTGTCAAAATCGATTTCCATGGAATGTCAGCTTTTAATTTATGCTATCATGTGAACCTAGGAGCCTAGGCTTGAACCCAGCTGACATGGACTGCATGTAGACTAGGTATGGTTTGGTAGGACCATATTGAGGAGGAAATTTTTATGCTCACATAGACTTAGGTCTAATACAACCCTCCTCAATCTTGGTTTGATTGAAAACAATGTTTGCTTCTTCAAAATTTTCAAAATCCCTATCTCTTTAGGTTTTAGAGCCTTCTGATTTGCTTGCATGTGCTCATGTTTTCAAAAACCACCCCACCTATATTGTCCCGGTCTTCACGTTGCTGGGCTCTCTTCCAGAACCATAGTTCGGGACAGAGCCTCACAACTGGGCCACTTATTTGGGTTAACACCCCCCTGCCACGTACCAAGGGCCATAGTCCAACGTATATCGGCAGGTGCTCAAGGATGTTGGAAAACTTGAACCTAGAACCGGAGAAATTGATTTTATGCCACTTACATCGAGCCTTGGCTTGAGTATATAGGCATAACTGGATTGGATACAGTTGATCTGAACCTTAGAGTTAGGATTAAGGTCCTACAACTATTTCAAAATTTGTGCATCTAGAGTCAGCTTTTAGGGAATGCTGTATGTGCATACTTGTTTGTGCAGAATGTGATTGAATATGTTATAGTCATTTCCTTTTATTTTCCATATTTTCCCAATTTTCTAAAAATACTGAACGATTTTTCAAAATTCCCTAATCCATGTCCATGTACTGTCCATGTTTTAAATCCTGGACGATTTTCAAAACACTTCATTTTATGAAGTACTTCCTTATATTTCATTAAACCTTGGACGATTTTCATAAAATTCCTCCATTTTTCTCAAAACTCCAGGTGATTTCCCATCTTTCCTGTCTTTTTGATCTCGAATTTCCTACTTTATTTTTATCCTGCCTGCATTTTCCTCAAATTTCTTGTATTTTCCCAAGTCTTATTCCAATTTTCCATGTTTTCCAGTCTGATGGCATCCAGTCAGCTTGATTCAGTCTTCCCTGAGGGTCACATCTCCTACGAGGTGCGACAAAGTCTTCCCGAACATCGAGTCCTCAGCACCGGATCCTTCTTTCCCCGGTGGTATTATTCATGGCTCAAAAACTTCTATCGTATGTTTCCGGACCATTTGGACGATTGTGGGTTAGAACTGGCGTCCGCAGTGGGAAAGCAGACAGTCAACGGCAACTTGATCCATGCACTAGCAGAACGGTGGAATCTGAGCACTTCTACCTTCTGGTTCCCGTGGGGCGAGATGACAGTACTGATAGATGAATTTTCAGAGATTATGGGATTGCCCGAGCCAGCCGGTCAACCTGGACATCCATTGGAGAAACAATTTTTGATCAATGACAAGGGTCTGGATCCCCGAGACGCTTTAGCTCGCATGACAGGACGCAAGTCTTGGCCATTGATAGAGGAGGATGGAAACGAATATGTGGACCTGCTCGAAATCTACAGACAGTATGGGACATTTGCAGAAGTCAGTTCGTTGTCTCGAACAGCTCGAGAAAGAATTCAGCATGCGATGGTTCTGTGCACGGTGGAATTAGCTTTCTTTCCCGACGGACGGAATTATATAGATATCAGAATAGTTCAGCTTCTGCGAAGATGGGGAAATCGACAGACCAGCCGCCTCTCCATTGTCATGGCCGCACTCGCCTTTCTATACCGAGGGTTGACTCGTTTCGCACTCGGAGAATCAATTCTAGTCGAAGGGTGCACCTACGCGTTGCAGTCTTGGTTCCTCCGGCATGTGCCAGCCCGAGCCAGTTCCTTCAGATACAATGGTGAAAAGCTTCTGCCAGTTACGTGATACCGGTTCTTGATCAACAACCTTCAGGAGGAAGAAGTCGTATGGGACTACTTTGATCGTCAGGAATCACCTCCTAGATATACTTATGCTTATGGCAAGCGGTTCAGGCTACTTGGCCCCTTCTTCTGCGCATACTATCATCCAGAGCGGTGTGTTAGGCAGTTCTCTCAGAGGCAGAAGCGCGTAGAGATTCGTCCACTATCAGGGGTTCTGCCAGAATTCGACCTTGCATCAGATCAGTGGTCCGGAGCATACCATTCTGCCAGACATGGCTGGGATTCCTTTGTCAATCTTACTATTTTTCCTGGTCCTCGTGTGTCCTCTGATTATCAGGAGTGGTGGAAAATTGTCTGTCCCCCTCCCCTCTGTCAAGTGTATTATTGATAAAATCATGTTTTTCCCCTCAATAAAATTCCTTTATTCTACATTTCACCTTGGTTTGACGACCTCGCCTAGGTAACAAGGCATATTTTCAGTTGTTTATTTTGCAAAGAATAGCAACGCAATTGTCGTAATTTCAGCGACGACTCAATCCCTAGTAATGGGATATTATTTCAATTGTCTATCAAAATTCTCAACAAATGTTTTCCTCCAACCAAATTTCCTTCAAAAGCCTAACCATCAGTTCTACCTTGCAGAGAGCATCAGAAACATCTAAAAGAATACTCGTAATACTCGATGGTTCATACAAGGTCCGGAAAGAAAACCCTATCAGCTGAAGGCATTGCATACTCAGTCGCTTCAGAGGAGGAAGTAGACTCACCCCGTGGTCAAGGTCAGCAAGCAGAGGATGACGTAGATCCCCAGATGTACGTCATGTTCAAAAAGATGAGTAAGATGCTGGTAGAGCAAGCTGAAGCCAGTACTGAGCAGATTCAGATAAAGCAGAAAGATAAGGGTTGTGCCGCTAAGAATGTGAAAGTTATCAAAAAGCAGAGTCGTCACGAGGAAATGTCTAACGAATCAGAATCGGCGGATGATACTGACAAGGAATATGAAACTAAGCAGGAATTCAAAAGGTCGACCCAGGGCCAGGGGTCGACTTATAAATCCCAGACTCAGTCTGTTGACGACCCTACTCAGTCACAACTAAAAGACATGATGAAAATGGTCAAAGATCTGCAGGCCCGCGACAAGGGCAAGAAAGTCTTCACCAACAAAGACTTCTATGATGGTTTGGACGGGGATGATATTCTGGATAATCTCCCCAGAAAATTTATCAAGTTTGATGGTTTCGGCGACCCTAAGGCTCACCTTGCCATGTTTTTCGCTGAGTGTTCACGATTCAAGCGTGACAATTGGGCACTCTTCCTTTGTTTCCCTCGCAGTCTGGAGGGAACGGCAGCTAAATGGTACTCAGAGCATGTCAATCCAATCGAATTCAAGGAGTTTGACAAGGTGGTGAACATGTTCATTGAGCGATTCCTCTTTAATGCTGAGGCGCTTCCAACCCTCAGCCATCTCTGTGGCCTGAAGCAGAGAGAGAATGAAAAAGCTAGAGACTTCATCCACCGTTGGAGGTCGGCTTGTAATAAAATGAGAGATCCCATATCAGAGGAGCACGCTTTATACCTAATTCTGAGTAATTTCTCGCAGCCGCTGAAAGGCCTCATCTCCACCGCACCGTCCAGAACCTTTATTGAATTAACAGAGCGAGCCGAATGGCTCGAATTAAGCATGGAGAATGGTTTTTACGAAGGTTTTACCTTTACCAAAAACAACAGCCAGAACGAGTCAAAGAAGAAGACTCACTTCACTAATTCTGTCAATAATAATAAATGGAATCATCGCAAGGGACATAATAGAGACTTCTGTTATGAGGCAGAAGGTTCAAACATGAACGATCAAAAGGGGAAGCCGATCCCGCAATTCAGCAAGCCGCTTCAGCCAGAGCAGGGACCAAAACCCCGAGAGAAAGTGAAGCATGAAGGACAGAGCTATGACAGGAAATTCACTCCATTAGATCAATCACTCGAGACTGTGCTCGAGTACATGTTGACCAAGGAGATGGTCAAGTTGCCAAGGCTGGTCGATCCTCCCGTTCCTATGGGAAAATTCAAAGATCAATTCTGCAAGTTTCACAGAACAGTGGGGCACAATACCGAGAATTGCTTCGTTCTCAAGAACATAGTCCAAGATCTTATTGACAAAAATCTTTTGATAGAAGGTGCCAAAGACGAGAATATAGATATTTTGAAAGAGCCATTTACTCGTCATTCTACGGTAGTCATCACCGAACAGTCATTTCAACCACAAGAGCATATCAGGTCATGCTCTGAAAATGATATACAAGCTCAGCATCGGGTCCTGGTATTGCAACAGGCTCAGTCCAAGGCTCAGAAGGTGGATCTCATCTCAGCCTTTGGCAAAATGAAAGTATCTGACAAGCCCGTTGGAGTATCTCCTGAGGTAGCCAGAAGAATGCCATGGCTCCCTAAACATTCTGTTAAGACCGCCCCCAAGAAAAGCGAGACATCTGCGCCAAAGCCAATTACAGCATTATCCAATGTCTCAATTTTGGACTTAACCCAGACTTCTGCCAAGCATCGGCAGGTGTTGAACAATCTATTGCAGAAAATCAAGGTGAAGCCAAGCACAACTCCGGAAGACATGGCCCACATAGTCAATCAAGCCATGACTAATGCTCCAGTTACTTTCTCCGATGAGGATCTCCCTAAGCCTCATGTGTTCCATAACAACGCCCTGTATGTTGTGGTTCGAACCAGAGGGATGACAGTTCCTCACGTGCTGATAGATGGAGGCAGCAACCTCAACATATGTCCATAAATGACCGACAAAGCTTTGGGCATTAAAGAAGAAGAATATATTCCAAATCCTATCACCATTTATGGGTTCGACAATCATGTCCAAACAGCGAAAGGAAAAATCTTCCTGGAGATCTT
The DNA here is from genome assembly GCF_984573655.1 of Nuphar pumila. NCBI lineage: Eukaryota > Viridiplantae > Streptophyta > Magnoliopsida > Nymphaeales > Nymphaeaceae > Nuphar > Nuphar pumila. The sequence goes on from NC_143254.1 coordinate 55,692,963, forward strand.
TATTGACTACTCGGTCTATTCAATTCTCTTTCACGTAGTCAACGTGCCACCTACCTACAATCTGTTGATAGGACGACCATGGATCCACAACACAAATGCAGTACCATCTACTCTGCATCAGTGCATCAAGTGGTCAAAAGGTGGTATGATCACGACAGTCTTGGGCGAAGACCCGGAGCAGAGGCTAGCACAGCCCATGATTCCCAGACCCTCTTTCACTACTGATATCCCTAGCATTAGAGGGATTGAAGAGGTCAGTTTTGAGGAAGATTTGGGAATAATACAGATGACAGAGCAACCCAAGCATACAGTGGCTACGATCCGATGGGGAGGCCCACAGTTCTTCAAAATTGGAGGACGAGTTGATTACAGCACACTTAAGGGTCATCCTCTATTCTCCCAATTTATGAAGGCTAAAAAGAGATTTGATTTGCTAGTGAAGCACGGCTACCAGCCTTTCCAAGGCTTAAGCAAAAATGAAGATGGTCGTCTTGAACAAGTGATTCCTCAGCACTGCCCTAAAAGGGCAGGATTGGGCTTTAATGGCCGAAGATCTCGGAAAGGCACTATTTTCGTTAAGGGAACGCATTAGAAGAATTCATTCATCTTTCCTTTTCTATTCTTTTGTCGGGATGATATCCCATTTCATTCTCATCATTGTCACTTTGATTAACTCTATCTTTCAATAAAGTTGCAAGTTTCCTTTGTTTATCTTGGTGCCATTTGTCTCTTTGCTTCTCATTATCAAATCTTTGCAAAATTGTCATTACTTTGATCTCTTATTTTTTTTAATTATCTTCTCAATAAAATCAATTTGTTTTATGATGGGCGATTTCCCTGAATCAATCTACTCTCCAATTTTCAGAATGTCTTCCCGATCTATCAAGAAGCTCGTCCTTAACTCAAACACCTGTTCGAAATCAGCAGTAATTCATCAGGTCAAAATAAGAATAGAATGCAGTCAGACTACAAAGCAGTCGGAAGAATCCACAGAATCTGATTCAACTCTTCAAGAATTACCAGAATTTGCATCAGTTCGGAAGCAAGATGAGCCATCATCCTTAGTTCAAGATCCAACTGAAGATATCAATATTGGATCAGAAGATGATCCTAGAATTCTCAAGATTGGCAGTGGTTTGAGTCTGGCAGAGAAAGAAAGGCTCACTAATTTCCTCAAGCAGCACGAAGAAGTATTCGCATGGACTTATGAGGATATGCCAGGCTTAGATCCTAAATTGGTGGAACATCGCCTCGTTTTAAAGCCTGATGCGAAACCAGTTAAGCAGAAGTTAAGAAAAATGGATCCTCGAATCGAGCAACAGGTCAAGGAAGGACTTGAAGATTTGCTTAAAGCAGGATTCATTCGAGCAATAGATTACCCAGATTGGTTGGCGAAAATCGTAGCAGTTCCTAAAAAGAATGGTAAAGTTCAAATCTGTATCGACTTTCGTGATCTCAATAAAGACACTCCGAAGGATGACTATCCGCTCCCAAATATTGATCTCTTAGTTGACAGCACAGCTGAGCATGCTATGTTCTCCTTTATGGATGGATACTCCGGATATAATCAAATCAAATTGGCCGCTCGTGACCAATCCAAAACATCCTTTACCACGCCATGGGGTACCTTTTGTTATACGGTTATGCCTTTTGGGCTTAAGAATGCTGGAGCCACTTATCAGCGTGTTATGGCTGTTATTTTCCATGATCAGATGCACAAGATCATGGATGCATATGTTGATAATATTCTGGTAAAATTCAAAGAAGAGAAAGATCACATTGAAGCTCTCAATCAAGTTTTCAAGCGGCTCATTCTTTACAAGCTAAGACTCAACCCACAAAAATGTGTTTTTGGAGTCGAATCTGGCAAGTTGCTAGGCTTCTTGGTCAGCAAGAAGGGGATAGAGATGGATCCCGCTAAGGCCAAGGCTATCATTGGCATGCTGCCCCCGACTAATCTCAAAGAATTGCGTAGCCTTCAGGGACGCATGCAATCAATTCGGCGATTTATTTCTAATTTGGCCATGAGATGTGAGCCTTTCAATCATTTGCTTAGAAAAGGAGTAAAGTTTGAATGGGGACCAGAGTGTCAGCAATCGTTCGAACGCATCAAGAAATATCTTCTCAATCCTCCTGTTTTAAAACCGCCAGAATTGGGGAAGCCCCTACTGCTATATATTTCAGTTAATCAAGTTGCTTGCGGCGGATTCTTGGCGCAATACGAAGAAGGCAGTTTGATAGAGCATGCCATTTACTATGTGAGCAAGACCTTTATTGATTATGAGAAGAAATACTCTCAGATAGAGAAGACATGTCTAGCTCTGGTTTGGATGTGTCAGAAGTTGAGGCATTATCTACTGGCATCTGAAGTCAAGATTCTATCCAAATTAAATCCTCTCAAGTATATTCTCGAGCAGCCATTTCTCAGCGGACAAATTGACAAATGGCAAGTCCTATTGATGCAATATGATCTGAAGTATGTCTCCCAGCAATCTATCAAAGGCCAAGCAATTGCAGATCAATTGGCAAGTTTTCCTCTGGCAGAGGATGTTAAAGCCGAGGATGATTTCCCCGATGAGAGGATCTGCAATATTCAACAATCCTCAGTTTGGAATTTATTTTTCGACGGTTCCAAGAATATGGCAGGCATAGGAATCGGAATTCTGCTAATTACACCAGAGAAGGAGATGATCCCCTTTTCTCTCAAACTGGATTTTCAGTGCACTCACAATATGGCCGAGTATGAAGCTTTGATACAAGGTCTGAAAATTCTACAGGACTTCAATGTCAAAAGAGTGCATGCTTATGGCGATTCTTTGTTAGTCGTTAATCAAGTTTTGGCCGAATGGCAAGTGAAGGATCAGAAATTACTTCCTTACCAAAAGATTGTCTCAGCTCTCGCCAATAAATTCGAAGAATTCTAACTTTTTCATATCAAGAGAGACTTCAATCAAGTTGTAGACAGTTTAGCCAATCTGGGATCCATCATGTCTTTCAAGAGTGGAGAATCTTGTCGTTCATTTGAAATTGGTCGACTTGATCAACCTGCTTTCGTCCCAGTAGAGCAGATAAACCAGACTGAGTAGAAGAAGAAGCCTTGGTATCATGACATCAAAAGCTTCATTACAACTGGCGAACTTCCTCCAGAATTACCAAAGAAAGAGCAGCGAGCAATTCAGCGCATGTCTGTTCGATATTTTATTCTTGTTGACGTCCTTTATCGTCGAGGATTCAGTTCTGAATATTCCAGATGTTTGGACGAAGAAGAGGCCAGAGAAGTTGTGCAAGAAGCACACGAAGGCATTTGCGGTGGTCATGTTGGCTATCAGACTCTCGTCAAACAAATCATCCGAGCAGGATACTACTGGAGAACTATGCAGCAAGATTGCTATCATTTTGTGATAAAGTACGTTCAATGTGAGATGCATGCGCCTTTCATTCATGCGCCAGCGACATACTTGCAATCTGTCGCCTCGTCATGGCCATTTTCCATGTGGGCTTTCGATGTTGTAGGCCCCATCACTCCTTCAGCTTCCAATGGTCACAAGTATTTTCTTGCCGCAACAGAATATTTTACTAAATGGGTAGAAGCAGTCACTCTACGCACAGTAGAAGGCCGACACGTGGTTTCTTTCATCCACAAGAATATCCTTTGTCGTTTCGGTATACCGCATGATATTGTGTCAGACAATGGCAGTCATTTCAAGAATGAGAGAATGAAAACATTCTGCTCAAAGTTCAGAATTCATCATCATTTTTCCGCTCCTTATTATCCTCAAGGGAATGGTCACGCAGAGGCCACCAACAAGATTCTGATTCGAATCCTGGAGCGAACTTTAGAAACGGGCCGTGACTGGCATGAAAAGATTCATGATGCATTATGGGCATACAGAACTACCATTTGAACTCCAACTAATGCTACTCCGTCAGAACTTGTCTACGGAATTGAAGTAGTATTACCTCTGCATGTTCAGAAACCTGCTCTGAAATTTGCATCACTTCTAGAATTACCTCTTGATCAGTATCAGCAACAACGATTGGTACAGCTTGATTTGCTCGATGAAAGAAGGCTCAGAGCAGCAGAGCATGCTCAGTCCTATCGCCAAAGGATAGCCCGACAATATGCAAAATCTGTCATTGAAAGAAAATTTCGGGTCAATGATCTAGTGCTCAGATCAACAGCTTATCTCAGGCACTGCCCGGATGGCAAGTGGTCGCCAAATTGGGAGGGTCCTTATGTTGTCAAAGAAGCACTACCTCGCAATTCATATCGGCTTATCAATGCCGACGTAATAGAATTACCAGATCCCATCAATGCTCGACATTTGAAAAAATTCTATACTTGAATCCTTTCCTATTCTTTGTAATTTTCCAAATTTCTTCCAATAATAATCTTTCCCAGCTATACTGGGGCATTTTTAAAATTTCGTTTTTATCTACAAAAACTCTATATGCAAGCAAGATCAAACAAATCTCTCATTTTGCACACATGTGCACCCATTTACATTCATTTGCATTTGCATGCATTCATTCGCATTCATCTGCATCAATTTGCATTGAACTCCCCATTCAGGATAAGGGATAAATCCTGAGGCCCCGACAGTTGTCCAAGTTGTCGTAAGGATGAAGACTGAAAATCTTCCATCAAAATCAATTAGTAATTCTTTAGAATCCAGGGTTCGTGCTGGTAATTTTTCAAAATCCAGTGTTCGTGCTGGTAAACTTTCAAAACCCAGTGCTCGTACTGGTAACCATTTAAAACCCAGTGCTCGTACTGGTAACCATTTAAAATTCAGTGCTCGTACTGGTAATCTTTCAAAATCCAGTGCTCGTACTGGTAATTTTCCAAAATCCAGCGCTCGTACTGGTAATCTTTCAAAATCCAGTGCTCGTACTGGTGCATTTTCAAAATCCAGTGCTCGTACTGGTAATCTTTTAAAATCCAGTGCTCATACTGGTAATCTTCCAAAATCCAGTGCTCGTACTGGTAATCTTCCAAAACCCAGTATTCGTACTGGTAATTTTCAAAACATAATGCTTGCATTGGTACATTTTCAAAATCTGGTGTTTACACTGGTACACTTTAAAATTCAGTGCCCACTAATTTAGTTTTCCTTTGGGATTCGAGTTCCGACTCAAATTTTCTTTCCTTCTAATTGATCTAGTTTTTTTCAGGAATTCGAATTCCGACTCGAATTTCTTTTCCTTCTAACCGGTTTAGTTTTCCTTTAGGATTCGAGTTCTGACTCGAATTTCCTTTCCTTCTAATTGATCTAGTTTTCCTCAGGAATTCGAGTTCTAACTCGAATTTCTTTTCCTTCCAACCGGTTTAGTTTTTCTTTGGGATTCGAGTTCCGACTCGAATTTCCTTTCCTTCTAATTGATCTAGTTTTCCTCAATAATTCGAGTTCTGACTCGAATTTCTTTTCCTTCCAACCCGTTTAGTTTTCTTTTGGGATTCGAGTTCCGACTCAAATTTCCTTTCCTTAATCGATCTAGTTTTCCTTCAGGAATTCGAGTTCCGACTCGAATTTCTTTTCCTTCTAACCGGTTTAGTTTTCCTTTGGGATTCGAGTTCCGACTCGAATTTCCTTTCCTTCTAATTGATCTAGTTTTCCTTCAGGAATTCGAGTTTCGACTCGAATTTCTTTTTCTTCTAACCGGTTTAGTTTTCCTTTGGGATTCGAGTTCCGACTCGAATTTCCTTTCCTTTTAATCGATCTTGTTTTCCTCAGGAATTCGAGTTCCGACTCAAATTTCTTTTCCTTCTAACTGGTTTAGTTTTCCTCTGAAATTCGAGTTCCAACTCGAATTTCCTTTCCTTCTAATTGATTCAGTTTTCCTTCAGGAATTCGAGTTTCGACTCGAATTTTTTTTCCTTCTGACCGGTCTAGTTTTCCTTTGGGATTCGAGTTCCGACTCAAATCTTCTTTCCTTCTAGTTAATCTAGTTTTCTTCGGGATTCGGGTTCCGACTCGAATTTCTTCTCCTTCCAAATTGATCTACCTTTTCTTCAGGATTCGAGTTCCGACTCGGATTTCTTTTCCTTTCATAATGGACTTGGTTTTCCTTCGAAGATTCGGGTTCTGACTCGAGTTTTCTTTTCCTTCAGAGTTGGTCTAGAAAATCCAAGTTTCGACTTGAATTTTCTTTCAAATCCAATTCGCTTAGCTTTCCTTTACTAGTTTGAACTTCTACTCAAACTACCCTGCAAATTGGTCTAGAAGATCCGAGTTCCGACTCGAATTTTCTTTCAAAATCCAATTCATCTAGTTTTCCTTGAAGAGTTGAATTCCGATTCGAATCTTCCGTCAAAAACCCAGTTTAGCACCTGGTCCATTCAAAGCTCACAAGTTGGAATCATTCCTTCTTAAGCTATGATCCTTAGGTTGAATTCCTATGGAATTGATAGTTCGTAGGTCGAACCCCTGCAGAACCAATGTCGTTCTTAGGCTGAAGCCCTATAGAACTCATGTCATTCTTAATAAACCAATTCACAATTTCAACCTTTTTAGCCAATCAATTTCCAATTTTTAAATTCCCAATTTTCAGATTTCCAACTTCCAATTTCAAATACCAAATTTCAAAATTCCAATTTCCAAAATTCGACCCTTTTGAGTCACCCAATACCCAATTTCAATCATTTTCTCTTGCGAGAGACCCTTTTTATAGGGAGAGTTCAAGGGAGCTCGTTCTTTTCGTATGCTATCCAATTCGTTCACTTAGCCCCTTTTCAGGGAGAGTTTGAAGGGACTCATGTCTTTGTGAACCGTTTGCAAAACAAAATTCCAAATTTTACACAAGGAACCCTTTTTATAGGGAGAGACTCGACGGAGACTTGTTTTCCTTGTGGCCCCATAATTTCAGACTAGGCCATTTCATCATGAAGGACCCTCTTTTCAGGGAGAGTGTGATGGACTCGTTCTTTCATGACCAATTCACCGACCTCACCATTATCGGTCCCCTTTCCATAAGAGAAGCCTAATTTTAGGAAGTTTTAACGAAAGCTTAATTTCTCTTCGAAAGTTCATTTTGCAAACACCTCCTCTTCAGGGAAGAGAGGAGTAATTTCTAATTCCAATTTCTGAATCTTCTCCTTTGGGGAAAGGAGAAGAAAATTTCTGTCATGGATGTGTTGCATTGTGCTTCAAATGCTTGCTTTCACAAAAGGATTTCAAGAAAATTTTGCCAATTTGTCGTCGAATATTTGTTGATTTCAAAAATCTTTATTGCACAAAATTATTACTTCAGAATACCTCCAGTATTACTTCTGAAAGGGCAATGCTTTCGCGAAAAAGGATTCAAAATTCAAAATATTTCTATTGGTCAACCAAAAGGATGAAGAATAAATCCGCGATATGGCCAGCAAAGAGAATTCAATGTTGTTGCAAAGCCATGAGTGATTGATATTGATCGCAGTCAATGGCACATTTTTAAAGACCATTCTTGAAAAATAAAGCAGTCGAAATATCCTGGGTGATACAGAAAAATCCACTCAATTTCCATATCTCCTTAATCACCTAAGCTGCAATTAAATATCTGCAAAAGGGATCTCTCAATTGTCGTCAAGATGAAAGCGAATTAAGCGAGTCGACCCCCGGGGCCAAAGAAGATTTGGATCATCTCCAAGATGACGGAGTTTGTGACGGATCCTTCCAGAGAAAGTTCAGATCACCATCGAGATGAAGGCGAGTGTGATGAGCCTACCGACAAACCCTAAAAGATATTTAATTCCAGCTATCATCAAGAGATTTCCTATCAAAGAGTCAATAACTATCAAGATAATCCCTGAGAGAAAAGAAGGATCGGAACATCTCTGAGATGAAGGAGTTTGTGACGTACCTTCCCAAAAAAAAAAAAAAGAGAAAAAAGTCAGAACATCTCCAAAATGAAGGATGATGTAATTCTCGAAAAATCCAAGAGAGCTCCAATCTGCTAAAAAGAGAGTGCAGAAAGATCATCATGAGAAAAGAATCCCAGGATATCAGACTGCCAAATCTATCAAGAATCTTCTTTAATTTTGTGAAATTCTTTTATCAATATTCTTTCACCAATAGCTCTCGCAATATCAAGAATATTTTCTTTTCTGTCCATATCAAGAAAATTGATAGCTTCCTTGAAAGAAAGTCAATCGCAAGCAATTTGAATTCGAATCTTGATTCTATGGAGTTAAGCCCAGTCGGAGGTAATACTTCAGGTAGAAAAGAGGGAATACTTTCAAAATAATGTGCATCATTTTCAATTATTTTGAATCAACAGACAATTTTCAACATTTTGACAATATTTTCTAGCTATCCTGGCATGAAGCGAGAGCTTGAGGTTCATCTTTGGTGTATCCTGACAACATCCCTTTTTAGGACTTGATTACGGGAGTTTTCAAGATTCCTTCCCTTCTTTGGTATAATCTGAGCGCACGGGCTCTCAGATTCGCACACTTCCCTGTGTCCCCACTGTCCCACCATAGACAGTCCAATTTCGGCTTGAGGTTAAGCCACCAATTTCAGCAAAAGGCAATTTCAAAAGTTAATTAGTCTCAGCAATGAGGCGCCCAAAATCAATCCCTTTTCAAACTTTAGGGACCCCAATTTCCTTCCTTTTGCAAAACCCCTATCGGATTCATTGTGCGGAAATCCGGAGGTTCCATCACGGTCTCTTCTTTCGAGGATTCCGTCCATTTTCTGCCCAATCAGGTTAAGGGTATAAACCTGGGCCTCCTTTGATGAGGTATTCCATTTTCCGCCCAATCCGGTTAAGGGTATAAACTTGGGCCTCCTTTGATGAGGTATTCTATTTTCTGCCCGATCAGGATAAGGGTATAAACTTGAGCCTCCTTTGATGAGGTATTTCATTTTCTGTCCAATCAGTTTAAGGGTATAAACCTGGGCCTCCTTTGATGAGGTATTCCATTTTCCGCCCAATCAGGTTAAGGGTATAAACCTGGGCCTCCTTTGATGAGGTATTCCATTTTCTTCCCAATCAGGTCAAGGGTAGAAACCTGAGCTTCGTTCCATACGAGGTATTTCTCGTCCCATCAAGGTTAAGGGCAAAACCTGAATCTCATTTCTTTTTGAAGTAAAATTTTCTCCTTATTCTCTATTTCATATCTACCATCATCCTTTGAATTAATTCTTTCATACCCAGTCAGATTTATCTAACTGGGGCATTTTATGGTTCAAATTTGGTATGTTTTCTTTGCCACTAAGCTCGGCCCTATACCGGCTTAGTAGCAAAGAGGGGCATCTGTAAACACCCCAAATTTTCACCCTCATCTAGTGTTTACATTTCATATATCATTGCATATCACTGCATACATTTTTTGCATATCATTTCATCGCATTGCATAGCATTGCATGTCATTACATCTCATTCTCGAGATCCAGCACTCTTGTTTTCAAAACATTCAATCCAGATTTGAGTTTTAAAGCTTTCTTTCAAAATCAATTTCAAAACCTCGGTTTTTATTCAACATTCTATCATTTCCAACCCCAGGACCTCATATTTCGAAATATTTTCTCAGAAAACAATCTGGATTCATTTTAAATGCAAATTTCAATTGATTTCAATTCTCAGATGAGACCCATTTAGGTGGTGTCGCTTCTGGATTCCTTTACTTGTCAAAAATCTCCAAAAATTTAAGAGTCCTAGTTGGATCAGGACTCTTTTTCCAGAGTCCAGTCGGATCAGAACTCTACTTTTCACTACCTTTTTACCTGTTTTCGGAGAAAACCTTTTAAAATCTTCTATTTTGGCCAAAATGTTAGAGTCCTAGTTGGATCAGGACTCTTCTTCAAGAGTCCAATCGGATCAGGACTCTTCTTTAGAGTTTCAATTGGATTGGGACTCTAATCTTTTACAGCTATTTTATTTATTTTAATCAAATCTTTCAAAAATAGTCAGAAACTCAGAGTTTTAGTCAAAACAGGACTCTGTTCAGAGAGTCCTAGTTGGATCAGGACTCTGATCCTGATTTCAATTTTGAGAAAATCTTTCAAAAATCTTTCCATTTATCAAATTTGTTACACTTTTATCAAAGAATTTCAAAATTTTGAGGTTTTATCTCAGAGTCCTGATCAAATCAACACTCTACCCCAGAGTCCTGATCGAAGTAGGACTCTATCCAAAATTGATTTTCTCACTTCATTTTCACTAGTTTTCAAAAAGCTTTGCTTAAATTTCATCATTTGCTTATCAGAAAACCAAAATTCTTAGAGTTCTGATCGAATCAGAACTCTTTCTCAGAGTCCTAATTAGATCAGGTCTCTGAACCAAAACTTTGATTTCATCTTGTTTTTAACTGTTTTTCAAAATTCTCTCATTTGTTTTCTCAAAAAATCCAAAAATCTGAGAGTCCTAGTTCAATTAGGACTCTGTCCCTAGAGTCTCAGTTGAATTAGAACTCTGTTTTATTCCAATATTTATTATTGTTTTCACTTCTTTCACAAGTTCTTTTATTTATTTTTCAGAAAATACCAAAAATCTAGAGTTTCAATCCGATCAGGACTCTGTCCCAGAGTCCTAGTCCAGTCAGGAGTCTGTTTTGAAGTCTGTTTATATTCCATTTTCATTTATTTCCATTTGTTTTCAAAATTTGGGTCATTTCGTAGAGTCCAGTTAATTTAGGACTCTATTTCAGAGTCCTGATCGAGTTAGAAGTCTAACCCTGACTGTGTTTTTGACTTATTTCATTAATTTTTGATAAAATCTTTCGAAAATTCTTCCATTTGAATTCTAAAATCTAAAATCTCAGAATCCTAAGAGTTCAGGACTCTAATTCGGAGTTCCAGTTCGCTTGAGACCCTATTTTCAAAGATCGTGACTTTCAAATACTGATTTTAACCCCTTTTCAAAGCCATTTTCAGTGTTTATTTCAAAAATCTTCAAAACTCGATGTGGGCCCACTCAGTTGGCACCATATCCAGAGGAGTTCTGACTCGGTTAGAACCCTATGCCATTTCAAAAATTCTAATTTTAAGTTTACTTTTTAAAATCTTTTGAAAACTCCTTCAATTTCAAGTTTTAAAATCGTTTTTTGAAAAACTCAAGTAGGGCCCACTCGGGGTGGCGCCATATTCGAGTAAGTCAGGGCTAGACTAGGGTTAGTCAGTGTCTTAGTTAGTGTTAGGGGTTTAGAAGAGTCAAAAATCATTTTAAAAACTCATTTTGAAGTTTAGTTTTAAAACAAGTGTTTTTAAAGGTTTTTAAAAGGTGTTTTAAAACTCAAATGTTAAAAATGCCAAGTGGCATTACATTTGGGGATTTTTTAGGAGAGTCTAGGGGTTAATTAGGTATTAAATAGGATAATTTAGGCTAGGGGTAGGATAGTAACTACACCCCAAAATCGCCCCCCTTAGAAGAGTCCAAATTTTCCAAAATTCCAAAATTTTTAACCTAAATTTTTTTATAAATAGAAGGCTATAGGGGGGACGATTTTTCCAGCCACCTCTTGAGCAAATCTTGGAGCTTCTCTCTCCTCTCCAGCCTTCCTCCATTTATGCAACTCCAAGGTAAATAATTTCTTCAATTTTTAATATTTTATTTAGTGTTTTTAATGATTTAAACCTAGATTTAGCCTTAGACACCCCTTCTTATGAAGATTCAACCATTGTTTCACCTCAAGAACCATCAAGAATGGTCCAAAAAGGTGGTCTAACCCTTTTTTGTGTGTTTTACAGGGATTTTAATCCATTAGAATTGGTTTGAGCATGATTCTTTGCATTATTAACCAATAAAATATATAATTTACCCTTTTAATGTGTTAAATCTATGTTTTAAAGGTAATATTGAATTTCAGCCATTGATTTCCTGTATTTTATTTATTTATCTGTTTATTCATGTTTATTTTACTTTTTCCAGCATAGAAATAATTTTTATTTACTGTTTTATGGTTTATTTTATTGTTTTACATTAATTAATGCATAGTTTTTATAGTTTCTTAGATTTCTGTGTGTTTTAGGTTTAGAACAGTAAAGATAATGTTATTTCAGATTTAAATCCTTGTTGTTTATTTCTGATTTTTTTTATATGTGATGCATGCATATGTGATTGAACTACTGTAAAAAAATCAGAGATTTTAAACTTCGGGAACCCTGTCAAAAAAATCAGGCATCAAGTCGGGTTTTTAAATCTTTAAAATCATTGTTAAAATCAAGAAGGTAACTTGATGTGATGATATTTTTCTCATCCTATATCCGATTTTAGATCTGTAAAGTGCCATGGATTCAAATTGATTAGATCTGTCTACTGTGAAATTTTCAGATTTTTTGATTACTGTTTAGTTTTTTTCCTCTGTCAGAGACTCTGATTTTCAATTTAAAACTCGTTAGGGTTTACCAAAACCCTAATCAGACTTGTATTATTTATAAATCCCAAACCACAGATTCGATTTATGATCTGTAAAAAGTGAGTATTGTTATTTTTCTGTCAACTGTTCGCTATTAAAGTTTTAGATAGTTTGAATGAGTTTTGCTATTTATCCCAGAATTGTCAACTGAAAGTATCAGTTAGGACCAAAGTTAAAATCAATATATTCAAGTCCGGATTGTCGAATGGGGATCTCCCTGGTTTTAAAGGCTTTTTCAGATCTGTAAAAAGGAAAAGTTCTTTTTTCTGTCTATTTGTTTTCTGTAAAATTTCATAGATTTCCGTGGAGGTTTGACCCCTGGTTTGGGCCTTGGACTGAGACTGGTTGGTGAACTAGGTCAAAAATAGCATATTTTTAGAGTTTGATGCTATTTTCGGATTAATTTAATGCCAAAAAAATATTTTTATAATTCTAATTTGATATTAGGATTACAACAAGTTCAGGTACCAATTTTTAAGATTTTTAGAATCCGTTTGATGCTTGAATGGCATGAATTGCAAAACAGGGCACCCGAAGAATTCCAAAACACTGCAAAAATCACAAAATTTGTGATATTCTTGGATTTTCGTGTATAAGCATATATTTTTAGGGTCTAATCATATTCATAATCATATTAGGATGCTTTAGGTTAAATTTGATGTTCAGTTGATTTCATTTAGTGCATAAAACCTAAGTTTTACCAAAATATTTTCTAAAAACCCTGATTTCAAGGCCATAGTCTTGCTATCGGGGGCAATTTGATCATTTGACCTAAATTTCGAAATCCCTAACCCTAATTTCCATATTATTAATCATGTCACATCATATTTAGTTTGATTCATCATTATTTGTATTTCAAAAGTTGCATTTTACAAAATATCTTTCTGAAAACTCTGATTTCAAGGCCATAGTCTTGCTATCAGGGGTATTTTGGTCATTTTGACCCCAATTTCGAAATTTCATATCTTATCTTCCTTATTTATTCAATTTTATTTCATATTTCATCATTTTGATTTAAGGGAATCATGGCAAAAAGGCTTATATCTAGCAAAATTCAGTAATTTCTAGATATTACTGGATAAACCTAGAAAAGCCAACATATCATCATTAACAAAGTTTCCTAGTTTTGCAGGTACATTGAAGATTTTATTTTTCATGTATTTAAATTCAATAGTGATGTAAATTAAATTAAATTTGGAATGAGAATTTAAATTTCAGCTTAGACTAGGATTTGCATTGCATATAACTGATGAATTCTGCAAATATTACATGTCTGATGAATGTATCATTCATGCATATTTTTATAAATTCACTATGGTCTACACGAATGGCACATACACTAGCTTTTATGAAGTTTATAAACTTGGTGGAATTCGTATTTATGGCCATAGTCAGAATATGAATGATACCCAGATTTATGATCTTCACATTAGCCACATTCAGCCTACACTCTTAGGCTAACTTCCAAAATGCACTGCATTTCTCAAAAATACAAAAAGTATTTCTCAATTCCTCAAATCCATATTCATTCATTTCATGCATTTGCCAATTCCAATTCAAAGAAGTTCATTTTCTCAAAAATTTTCTAAGTCTTATTCAAAAATCGATTTTCTCAAAATATTGATTTGCCAATGACATTTCAAGTATTTCCCAAGTTCCAAAGTCGATTTTTCTAAGTTATGTTTTCAATTTCAAAGTTTGAATTCAAAGAAATCAAGTTTTCTAAAGTTATTTCACATTTCTCAAAATCGATTTTCACAAAACCTCTAGATTCTTCAGAAATCGATTTTTACTTTTCTCAGAAGTACATTTCAAATCCCAATTCACGATTTTTCATGTGATATCTATTCTAAGTGTTTCAGTTATTCAAAGCAAACATCATGTTTTCAAATGTGCATTTTCAGAAAATTCATAGCACATGCCTGATTCTTTGTGCATTTAGAAATTAGAATATGATTTAGATAAGTTGCATAGAGCAGAGCAGTAGATTGATCCTTGGTTCGATTACCCCTGTTAAAGGTGGCAGGAATGATCGAACCTCGTACCGACAGGCGAGTCCCATTCTACGGAATTTTCCTGCATTTTAAAATGGAGGCGAGTTATTTGCAAAATCTTTTTCAAAGGTCAGTTTAACTCGCAAAAAGTAAAAATTTTGCGATGATAACAGTAAGTTAGGGATAGACTAGGGTTAGTCAGTGTCTTGGTGAGTGTTAGAGGTTTAGAAGAGTCAAAAGCTATTTTAAAAACTCATTTTGAAGTTTGGATTTTAAAACTAGTGTTTTTAAAGGTTTTTTAAGAAATTTAAAAACCCAAATGTGGAAAATGCCAAGTGGCATTACATTTGAGGATTTTCTAGGATAGGCTAGGGGTTAATTAGGCATTATTTAGGATAATTTAGGCTAGGGGTAGTATAGTAACTCCACCCAAAAATCCCCCCCCCCCTTTAGAGTCCAAAAATTTTAAAATTGTCATTTTTAAAAACCTAATTTTTTACATTATAAAAGGACATCATGGGGGACGATTTTAGGGGTGCTCTCTCCTATTGGATTCTTGGAGCTTCTCTCTCCTATCCAGCCCTTCCTCCATTGCAGCAACCTCAAGGTAATTATTTTTTAATTTCTAGCTTTTATTTAATGTTTTTTATAGTTTTAAATCAATTTTAGCCATTAATACCATCTATTCCATGGATTAAACCATGGATTCAAGTCCAAGAACCTCAAGAGAGGTTCAAGAAACTGATCTAACTCTGTTTTATGGTATTTACAGGGATTCTAATCCATTAGAATCAAATATTGTATCGATTTTCATGTTATTAACCAATAAATCATGAGATTTACCCTTTTAATGGGTTAAATCCATGTTTTTAAAGGTAAAATTAAATTCCAGCCATTGATTCCCTAATCTTTATTTATTTTTCTATTTACTCATGTTTATTACACGTTTTCCAGCATAGAAATAATTTTTATTTTACTGTTTTAGTGTTTATTTTATTGTTTTTTATTAGTTAATGCATGATTTCTTAAGTTAGATTTCTGTGTGTTTTTAGTTTAGAACAGAAAAGAGCATGCGGTTTCGGATTGAAATATTTACTGTTAATGTCTACATTTTTTATATGTGATATGTGCATGTGTAATTGAGCTACTATAAAAAAAATCAGAGGTTTTCAGATTCGGGAACCCTGTCAGAAAAATCAGACATCAAATCGGGTTTTTAAAACTTTAAAATCATTGTTAAAATCAGAAGGGTAACTTGCACTTGTGTAGGTTTTCTTATCCGATGTCCGATTCAAGATCTATTAAATGCCATGGATTCATATTGGTGAGATCTATTTACTGTGAAATTTTGGGAATTTTTGATCTCTGTTTAGTATTTTTCCTCTGTCAGAGAATCGGATTTTAAATTTAAAACTTGTTAGGGTTTACCAAAACCTTAATCAGACTTGTGTTATTCATAGATCTCAAACCACAGACCCGATTCATGATCTGTAAAAAGTTAGTATTATTATTTTTCTGTTCACTGTTCACAGATAAAATTTCAGAACTTTTTTATTAATTTTGATATTTATTTCTGTATTTTCAATCCTAAGTAGCTGTTTTAACCCCTGTTAGATTTGTTAGACTTTAGTTCAGATTGCCGGAAGGGTTTCTCCCTAACCGGAGATGATTTTTTCAATCTGTAAATTGGGAAATCTCTGTTTTTCTTCCTAGTTTATCTTTGTAAAAATTCAGAAGTTTTCCTGGAGGATTGACCCCTGATTCGGGTCTAGCTCTGAAACTGGTTTATGACCTAGGTTAAAAATAGCTTATTTTAGAGTTTTAATGCAATTTTCGGATTAAAATAATGTCAAAAAATTATTTTTATGATTTCAGTCTAATTTTAGGGACATAACAAGTACAGGTACCAATTTGTATGAGTTTTGGAATCCATTTAATGCCTAAATTAATCAAATCGCAAAACAGGGTCCCTGAAAGATCCAAAAACACTAGCAAAATCACAATTTTTGTGATATTTCTTGATTTTTGTGCATAAGTGTGTGTTTTTAGGATTTTTTCATATTTATAATCATATTAGGACGTTTCATATTTGATTTTATGTTTATTTCAATCACAAATCCCAAGTTTTTACCAAAATCTATTTCAGAAAACCCTGATTTCAAGGCCATAGTCTTGCTATCAGGGGCATTTTGGTCATTTGACTTCATTTTCGAAATTCTAAACCCTAATTTTCATATTTTAATCATGTCACATCATATTTGGTTTAATTTATCTTCATTTTAATTTTAAAACTTGCATTTTACAAAATATCTTTCTGAAAACCTTGGTTTCAAGGCCATAGTCTTGCTATCAGGGGTATTTTGGTCATTTTGACTGTAATTTTGAAATTTCAAACATCATTTTCATATTTCTTCTATTTTATTTCATATTTTATTAAGTTTATATCAGGGAATCATGGAAAATGGCTTATGTCTAGCAAAATCCAGCAATTTCCAGATATTGTTGGATAAATCTAGAAAAAACAACATATTTTCAGTAACCAGTTTTTCTAGTTTTGCAGGAACATTGAAGACTTTATTTTCCTTTATTTCCTGTATTTAAATTTGATTAGTGATGTAAATTGTAATTAATTTTGGAATAAGATTTTCAATTCCTGCATAGAGTAGGATGCATTGCATATAGTTTTAAACTTTGATATATAACTGCCATGTATGCCAATTCATGCATATTTTTACCAATTCACTATGGTCTACACGAATGGCACGTGCACTAGCTCTTATGAAGTTGACAAACTTGGTGGAATTTGTATTTATGGCCATAGTCAGAATACGAATGATACCCAGATTTGTAATCTTCGTATTAGCCACATTCAACCTACACTCTTAGGCTAACTTCAAAAATGCACTGCATTTCTCAAAAATACAAAAATATTTTCTCAATTCCTCAAAATCAAGTCTTTCAAATCCATATTCATTCATTTCATTCATTTGTAAATTCCAATTCCAATTCCAATTCCAATTCCAATTCTAAGAAATCGATTTTCTCAAAAATTTTCTAAGTCTTATTCAAAAATTGATTTTCTTCAGAAATCAATTTTCATTTTCCTCAGAAATACATTTCAAATCCCAATTCTTCAGAAACCTCTGGATTCTTCAGAAATCAATTTTCATTTTTCTCAGAAATATTCTCTCACCATGGTTCACGATTTTCCAAGTGTTATCTTTTCCAAAAATTTCCAAGTATTTCAAATCTTAAAGCAAACATCATGTTTTCAAATATGCATTTTCAGAAAATCATAGCACATGCCTGATTCTTTGTGCATTTAGGAAATAGAACATGATTTAGACAAGTTGAATAAAGTTAAGCATACAATTGATCCTTGGTTCAATTACCCCTGGTAAAGGCGCCAGGAATGGTTGAACCTCGTATCGACAAGCGAGTCCCATTCTTCGGAATTATCCCGCATTTTAAAACGGAGGCGAGTTATTTTCAAAATCTTTTTCAAAGTTCAGTTTGACTCGCAAAAGTAAAAAATTTTGCGATGATAACAGGTTTGGTGACTGTGATGGGACCTGTCTTCGTCTGATCAATTGTGTGCTTAACTTAGTTCAAATTGTCAAAATCGTGTTCCATGGAATGTCAGCTTTTATTTCATAATATCATGTGAACCTAGGAGCCTAGACTTGAACCCAGCTGACATGGATTGCATATAGACTAAGTATGGTTTGGTAGGACCATATTGAGGAGGAAATTTTCATGCTCACATAGACTTAGGTCTAATACAACCCTCCTCAATCTAGGCTTGATTGAAAACAAAGTTTGCTTCTTCAAAATTATTAAAATCTCTATCTCTTTAGGTTTTAGAGCCTTCTGATTTTCTTGCATGTGATCATGTTTTCAAAAACCACCCCACCTATCTTTACCCGGTCTTCACGTTGCTGGGCTTTCTTCCAGAACCATAGTTCGGGACAAAGCCTTACAACTGGGCCACCTATTTGGGTGAAACCCCCCTGCCACGTACCAAGGGCCATAGTCCAACGTATATCGGCAGGTGCTCAAGGATGTTGGAAAACTTGAACCTAGAACTGAAGAAATTGATTTTATGCCACGTACATCGAGCCTTGGCTCGAGTATATAGGCATAGCATGATTGGACACAGATGATCTGAACCTTAGAGTTATGATTAAGGTCTTACAGCTATTTCAAAACTTGTGCATCTAAAGTCAGCTTTTAGGGAATGTTGTATGTGCATACTTGTTTGTGCAGGATGTAATTGAATGTGTTATAGTCATTTCCTTGTTATTTTCCATATTTTCCCAATTTTCCAAAATACTAGACGATACGATTTTTCAGAAATCCCCAATCCATTTCCATATACTGTCCATGCTTTAAACCTTGGATGATTTTTCAAATACTTCATTTTCCATTTTATGAAGTATTCATTCATATTTCATCAAACCCTGGACGATTTTCCAAATTTCCTTCAAAACTCCAGGTGATTTTTCATCCTTTCTCTCTTCTGGATCTCGAATTTCCTACTTCATTTTATCCTGCCTGCATTTTTTCAATCTCTATATTTTCCCAAGTCTTATTCCAATTTTCCATGTTTTCCAGTCTGATGGCATCCAGTCAGCTTGATTCAGTCTTCCTTGAGGGTCACATCTCCTATGAGGTGCGACAAAGTCTTCTTGAGCATAGAGTTCTCAGCACCGGATCCTTCTTTTTCCGGTGGTACTATTCATGGTTCAAGAACTTCTCTCGTATGTTTCTGGACCACTTGGACGATTGTGGGTTAGAACTGGCGTCCGCAGTGGGAAAGCAGACAATCAACAACAATTTGATCCATGCACTAGCAGAACGGTGGAATCCATGCACTTCTACTTTCTGGTTCCCATGGGGCGAGATGACAGTGTTGATAGATGAATTTTCAGAAATCGTGGGATTGCCCGAGCCAGCCGATCTGCCTGGAGATCCATTGGAGAAACAGTTTTTAATTAATGTCAAGGGTCTGGATCCCCGAGACGCTTTAGCTCGAATGACAGAACGCAAGTCTTGGCCATTGACCGAGGAGAATGGAAATGAATATGTGGACCTGCTCGAAATCTACAGACAGTATGGAGCATTTGTGGAAGTCAGCTCGTTGTCCAGGACAACTCGAGAGAGAATCCAGCATGCGATGGTCTTATGCACTGTGGGACTCGCTCTCTTTCTAGATGGACGAAATTACATGGATATCAGGATAGTTCAACTTCTGCGAAGGTGGGGAAGTCGATAGACCAGCCGCCTCTCCATTGCCATGGCCGCACTCGCCTTTTTATACCGAGAATTGACTCGTTTCACACTTGAAGAATCAATTCTAGTCGAAGGGTGCACCTATGCATTGCAATCTTGGTTCCTCCGGCATGTGCCAGCCCGAGCCAGCTCATTCAGATATAATGGTGAAAAGCTGCTTCCAGTTGCTTGATACCGGTTCTTGATCGATAACCTTCAGGAGGAAGAAGTCGTATGGGACTACTTTGATCGTCAGGAGTCACCTCCCAGATATACTTATGCATACGACAAGCGATTCAGACTACTTGGCCCATTCTTCTGCGTATACTACCATCCAGAGCGGTGTGTCAGACAGTTCTCTCATAGACAAAAGCATGTAGAGATTTGCCCACTATCAGGGGTCTTGTCAGAGTTTGATCTCACATCAGATCAGTGGTCCAGAGTATACCATTCTGCCAGACATGGTTGGGATTCCTTTGTTACTCTTACTATTTTTCCTGGTCCTCGAGTGTCCTCTGATTATCAGAAGTGGTGGAAAATTGTCTTTCCCCCTCCCCTCTGTCAAGTGTATTATTAAAATCATATTTTCAATAAAATTCCTTTAGTCTTCATTTCACCTTGGTTTGACGACCTCGCCTAGGTAACAAGGCATATTTTCAGTTGTTTATTTTGCAAAGAATAGCAGCGCAATTGTCGTAACTCCAGCGACGACTCAATCCCTAGTAATGGGATATTATTTCAATTGTCTACCAAAATTCGCAACAAATATTTTTCTCCAACCAAATTTCCTTCAAAAGCCTAATCATCAGTTCTACCTTGCAAAGAGCATCAATGACATTCAAGAGAACATTTTGTGATACTCGATGGTTCATACAAGGTCCGGAAAGAAAACCTCATCAGTTGAAGGCATGACACACTCAGTAGCTTCAGAAGAAGAGATGGGTTCCCCGCATTCCAACAGAAATCAAGGGCAGCAGGTTGAGGATGACATTGATCCTCAAATGTATGTTATGTTCAAGAAAATGATGACCAAGATGCTAGCAGAGCAAGCTGAAGCCAGTGTTGAGCAGACTCAGATCAAGCAGAAAGATAGGGGTCACCCAGCCAAGAATGTGAAAATCATCAAAAGGCAAAGTCGTCATGAAGAAATGACTGATGAGTCAGAATCAGTAGATGATACTGACAAGGAATATGAAAATAAGCAATAATTCAAAAGGTCGACTCAGGGGCAGGGGTCGGCTTGTAAGTACAGAAATCAGTCTGTTGACGATCCTACTCAGCCACAACTCTGAGACGTAGTCAAAATGGTCAAGGATCTGCAAGTTCGCGATAAAGGAAAGAAGGTCTTTACAAGCGAGGATTTCTATGATGGTCTGGAAGGGGATGACAGCCTAGAAGATCTCCCCCGCAAATTTGTCAAATTTGATGGGATTGGCAATCCCAAGGCTCACCTGGCTATGTTCTTTGCAGAATGTAATAGATTCAAGAGAGATAATCACACTTTGTTCAGATGTTTTCCTCGCAGTCTGAAGGGCACCGCCGCAAAAATGGTATTCAGAGCACATCAATCCCATTGAGTTGAAGGAATTCGACAATGTGGTCAATCTTTTTATTGAGCGATTTTTATTCAACACAAAGGTGCTACCCACCCTGAATCACCTCTACAATCTGAAGCAGAAGAGCAGTGAAAAAGCCAGAGACTTTATCCACAGATGGAGATCCACCTGCAATCAAATGAATGATCTGATATCAGAGGGACATGCATTGTCAGTCATTCTGAATAATTTCTCCCAACCTTTGAGAGGCCTGATCTCCACTTCCCCGACACGATCTTTCATCGAATTGGTAGAACGAGCTGAATGGCTCGAGATGGGATTAGAGAATGGGGTATATGAGAGCCTCACACTCTCAAAAGGCAGCTCTAATACCAAGAAATCATGTGTCACCTTCTTGGTGAATACCGCAGGCAACAACAACGGTAAAAACAAAAGGGGCGGCAGAAAGAACCACACTGATGGATCAGGAAGCCCAAATCCTAGCAGAGATGATCATATAAGACAAGAGGACAGAATCAGTAGGCAGAATGACAACCCTCTTTCAAGCATCCAACTAGAATTAAAGCCCCAAGGGAGACCAAAGCATGACGGTTGGGGATACGATCGTAATTTTACTCCCTTAGAACAACTGCTCGAGCAAGTTTTGGAATATATAATAACCAAAGGGATGGTTAGACTCCCCAAGATAGCGGATCCTCTTGTAACCATGGGAAGGTTTAAAGATCAGTTCTACCAGTTTCATCGGGCAATGGGTCACGATACCGAGCACCGCTTTGTCTTTAAAAATATTGTCCAAGACTGCATTGACAAGAATCTCCTTGTTGAAGATGAAAAGGAGGACCAATCATCCTGATCATGCTTTTCCTCAATCATTCAAGAAATTGACAACACTAGCGTCTTCCCAATTTCTCATCTCACTTTTATTATTTTAAAGGGCTGATGCAATCCTGTTTGTCTTTCCTTGATTTATCACTTTCCTTCAATACATCAATAAAGTTGTCTATTTTTCTCGCAAGCTCGGTGCCACCTTTTATTCTCCTTCTCTGTAAAATGTTCTTTTATGAGGAATGACCTTTTCAGAGTCCCTCCTGAATCAATCAAAAGTCAGTTGCTTTATCGCCTTAAGAGAACGTCCTTCTAATGTCTATTATTCTTCTCTTATCCAAAATTTGTTTTCCTTGTTACACTCAGGCATTATTTTGAAAATTGTCTTTAAAATGTCCTGTATGCAGGCAGGATCAAACAAAATCTTTCACCATTCATACTCATTTGCATTTATTTGCATTCATTTGCATCAATTTACATCAAATTTAACACCCATTCAAGATAAGGGATAAATCTTCGGACCTCGACAAGTCGTCCAGGTTATCGTCAATTGATGACCGTCTAAAAATCGAGTGTTCGTGCGGGTAATCTTTTAAAATCCAGTGCTCGTACTGGTAATCTTTCAAAATCCAGTGTTCGTGTTGGTAATTTTTCCAAAAACAGTACTCATACTGGTCCATTTTCAAAACCCAGTGATTGTACTGGTTCATTTTAAAAATCCGGTGCTCGTACTGATACGTTTTTAAAATCCAATATTTATATCCGGTGCTCGTACTGGTAGTCTTTAAAAATCTGGCACTCGTGTTGGTGTCTCGCCCATTAGTCGTGTTAGTCGATCTCCTAGGTTCAGTCTTCACGCTGATCATCCATCAGAATTTCCAATTTTCTTCGGGTCAATCAATTTCCAATTTCCAATTTTTAAATTTCCAATTTTTCAATTTCCAATTTTTAAATTTCCAATTTCCAATTTCCAATTTTTAAACTTCCAATTTCCAATTTTCAATTTTTAGATTTCCAATTTTTAAATGTCCAATTTTTAAATCTCCAATTTCCAATTTTTAAACTTCCAATTTCTAATTTCCAATTTCCAATTTCCAATTTCCAATTTCCAATTTCCAATTTCCAATTTCTAATTTCTGACTCCTAATTCTCTATTTCAACCTTCGGGTCACTCAAATTCTAATTTCGACCTTCGGGTCATTCAAATCCTCAACTTCGACCTTCAGGTTATTCAATTTTTCAATCTCAACCTTTGATTTCCCATTTCAATCCCTTGTGTCGTTCAACTCCCAATTTCGACCTTCGGGTCATGTAATTCTCAAATCTTGACCTCCAGATCATCCAATTTGATCAATCAGGCCTCTGGGCCGCCCACTTTATCAGATTCTCAATTCAAGCCTTCAGGTTACAATCTTACCAACATCAGTCATGCTCCTACCTTCGGTTTACAACTTTATCAATACCTATCACTTTCCAAGCCTTCGGGTTACAACTTCATTAATGTCAATCATTTTCAAATCAACAAATCCTGCTTTTGAGCTGGTCGGTCAAATTAAATCCTGCTTTCGAGCTGGTCGGTCAACAAATCTTGCTTTCGAGTTGGTCGATCAACAAATCCTGCTTTCGAGCTGGTAAGTCAAAACAATTCCTGCTTTCAAGCTGGTCGGTCAACAAATCCTGCTTTCGAGCTGGTCGGTCAAATTAAATCTTGCTTTCAAGCTGGTAACTCATGAGTCATACTATGAAACTTTGGGAGAGGGTGATTGAGTCTAGGTTGAGGAAGGTTGTCATGATATCGGAGAATCAATTTGGTTTTATGCCTAGAAGATCAACTATGGAAGCTATACATCTTCTTAGACAACTTATTGAAAGATATAGAGAGAGGAACAAAGATTTGCATATGGTTTTTATTGATTTAGAGAAGGCATACGATAGAGTACCTAGTGACGTTCTCTGGTGGACAATGATGAAGAAAGGTGTTTCTCTCAAGTACATTAGTATAATTAAAGATATGTATAAAGGAGTAGTAACCAATGTCCGCACTTGTGGAGGGGTGACAACCAATTTTCCGATAACGGTTGGGTTACATCAAGGATCTGCTTTAAGCCCTTTCCTATTTGCGATAGTGATGGATGAGCTTACGAGATCAATTCAAGAAAATGTACCGTGATGTATGTTGTTTGCTGATGATATTGTTTTGATTGATGAGTCTATAGCGGGGGTTAATGCTAAGTTAGAATTATGGAGACAGACATTGGAAGCTAGAGGTTTTAAGTTGAGTAAGAGTAAGACTGAATATATGGAATGTCGGTTTAGTAAGCAACGAAGTAGTGATGGGAGTGTAGTGAAGCTTGGTGAGCAAAAAATATCGGTGAATGATTATTTCAAATATTTGGGATCCATCATTCAAAAGTATGGAGAAATTGATGGAGATGTAAATCATAGGATAAAGGTTGGGTGGATGAAATGAAAAAGTGCAACTGGAGTGTTGTGCGATCGTAGAATGCCATTGCGGTTGAAGGGAAAGTTTTATAGGACGACTATTAGACCCGCTTTACTATATGGTATGGAATGTTGGGCTGCCAAAAGACATCATATTCAAAAAATGAGTGTAGCTGAGATGCAGATGCTTAGATGGATGTGTGGAAATACAATAAAAGATAAGATTCAGAACGAGGAGATACGTAAGAAGGTAGGTGTTGCACCCATTGAAAATAAGATGCGAGAGAATCATTTACGGTGGTTTGGACATATTCGGTGAAGGCCTAATGATGCTCCAGTTAGAAGGTTGGAGAAATAGGAAAATATATTAGTTAAAAGAGGTCGGGGTAGGCCTAGGAAGACTTGGATGGAGATGATAGGAAAGGATATGAATG
Source organism: Nuphar pumila (assembly GCF_984573655.1). NCBI lineage: Eukaryota > Viridiplantae > Streptophyta > Magnoliopsida > Nymphaeales > Nymphaeaceae > Nuphar > Nuphar pumila. The sequence goes on from NC_143254.1 coordinate 55,717,825, forward strand.
CTTTGAACCTCACCGAGGACATGGCATTGGATAGAAATGATTGGAGGAAAAGGATTCATGTGGAAGACCCAAAATGAATTTCTTTTTTGGTTCATATCGCTGACCCCAATTGTTTTGGGATGAAGGCGTAGTTCTTCTTCTTGTTGTTGTTGTTTCGAGCTGGTAAGTCAAATCAAATCCTGCTTTCGAGTTGGTCGGTCAAATTAAATCCTGCTTTCGAGCTGGTAAGTCAACAAATCCTGCTTTCGAGTTGGTCGGTCAACAAATCCTGCTTTCGAGCTGGTCGGTCAACAAATCCTGCTTTCGAGCTAGTCGGTCAACAAATCCTGCTTTCGAGCTGGTTGGTCAAATTAAATCCTGCTTTCGAGCTGGTCGGTCAAATTAAATCCTGCTTTCGAGCTGGTTGGTCAACAAATCCTGCTTTCGAGCTGGTAAGTCAAATTAAATCCTGCTTTCGAGCTGGTCGGTCAACAAATCCTGCTTTCGAGCTGGTAAGTCAAATTAAATCCTGCTTTCGAGCTGGTAAGTCAAATTAAATCCTGCTTTCAAGCATGTCGGTCAACAAATCCTGCTTTCGAGCTGGTCGGTCAACAAATCCTGCTTTCGAGCTGGTAAATCAAAACCAAACCTAACCTTCGAGTTGATCTCTTACTAAGTCTTTTCAGGATTCAGTTTAGTCATGGATGTGTTGCGCTTTCACAAAAGATTTCAAGAAAATTTTGTCAATTTGTCATTAAATATTTGTTGATTTCAAAATCTTTATTGCACAAAAACATTACCTCAGAATACTTTCAGTATTACTTCCGAAAGGACAAAGCTTTCGCAAAAAAAGATTTAAAGTTCAAAATCTTTCTATTGGCCAACCAAAAGGATAAAGAATAAATCCGCGATATGGCCAGTAAAGAAAATTCAATGTTGTTGCAAAGCCATGAGTGATTGATATTGATCGCGGTCAATGACACATTTTTAAAGATCATTCTTGAAAAATAAAGCAATCAAAATATCCTGGGCAATACAGAAAAACCCACTCAATCTCCATATCTCCTCAATCACCTAAGCTGCAATTAAATATCTGCAAAAGGGATCTCTCAACTGTCGTCAAGATAAAAGTGAATTAGGCGAGTAGACCCCCAGGGCCAAAGAAGATTTGAATCATCTCCAAGATGACGGAGTTTGTGACGGATCCTTCCAAAGAGAGTTCAGAGCAACGTCAAGATGAAGGCGACTGCGATGAGCCTCCCGACAAACCCTAAAAGGTATTTAATTTCTGCTATCACCAAGAGATTTCCAACCCATGAGCCAATAACCATTCAATATAATCCCTGAGTGAAAAGAAGGATCTGAACATCTCTGAGATGAAGGAGTTTGTGATGTACCCTTCTAAAAAGAGAGAAAAAGCTAGGACATCTCCAAAATGAAGGATGATGTAATGAATTCCCCAAAAAGCCAAAAGATCCAATTCTGTCAAAAAAAAGAGTACAGGCAGAAAGACCATTCTAAGAAAAGAATCTCAGGATATCAGATTGCCGAATCTATCAAGAATCTTCTTTAATTTTGTGAAATTCTATTATCAATATTCTTTCACCAATGGTTTTCGCAATATCAAGAATACTTTCTTTTCTGTTCATATCAAGGAAATTGATAGCTTCCTTGAAAGAAAGCCAATCGCAAGCAACCTGAATTCGAATCTTGATTCTACGGAGTTAAGCCCAGTTGGAGGTAATACTTCAGGTAGAAAAAAGGTAATATTTTCAAAACAATGTGCATCATTTTCAATTATTTTGAATCAACAATAATTTTCAACATTTTGACAATATTTTCTAGCTATCCTGACGTGAAGCGAGAGCTTGAGGTTCATCTTGGGCGCATCCTGACATCAGTGGTTATCCCTTTAAGGACTTGATAACGAGAGTTTTCAAGATTCCTTCCCTTCTTTGGTATAATCTGAGCGCTTGGGTTCTCAGATTCACACACTTCCCTGTGTCCCCACTGTCCCACCATAGACAGTCCAATTTTGGCTTGAGGTTAAGTCATAAATCACTTTTTCGCAAAAGGTCATCAAATTCAAAAGTTATTCAGTCTCAGCAATGAGGCGTCCAAAATCAAACCCCTTTTCAAACTTTAGGGACCCCATTTTCCTTCCTTTTGCAAAAGCCCTATCAGATTTATTGTGCAAAATCCGAAGGTTCCATCACGGTCTCTTCTTTCGAGGATTCCGTTCAGTTCTCGCCCGATCAGGTTAAGGGTATAAACCTGAGCCTCATTTGACAAGGTATTTCATTTTCCGCCCGATCAGGTTAAGGGTATAAACCTGAGCCTCATTTGATGAGGTATTTCATTTTCCGCCCAATCAGGATAAGGGTATAAACCTGAGCCTCCTTTGATAAGGTATTTCATTTCCCGGTCAGGATAAGGGGTTAAACCTGAGCTTCATTTCGATAAGGTATTTTCATTTCCCGGTTAGGTTAAGGGTTAAACCTGAGCTTCGTTTCTACACGAGGTATTTCCTGTCCCATCCAGGTTAAGGGCAAAACTTGAATCTCACTTCTTTTGAAGTAAATCTTCTTTATTCTCCATTTCACACCTATCATGATCACCGTCGGAGTTGATTCTTTCATACCCAGCTAAAATTTTCTAACTGGGCATTTTTATAATTCAAATTTGGTGTGTTTTCTTTGCCACTAAGCTCGGCTTTCAACCGACTTAGCAGCAAAGAGGGGCATCTGTAAATACCCCAAATTTTCACTCTCATCTAATGCTTACATTTCATGTGTCATTGCATATCATTGCATTCGACATGTCATTTCATTGCATTGCATAGCATTGCATGTCATTATATCTCATTTTCGAGATCCAGCACTCTTGTTTTCAAAATATTTAATCCAGAATTGAGTTTTAAAGCTTTTCTTTCAAAAATCAATTTCAAAACCTGGGTTTTTCTATTCAACATTCTGTCATTTTTCAACCCCAGGACTTTATATTTCGAAATATTTTCTCAGAAAACAATCTGGATTCATTTTAAATTCAAATTTCAATTGATTTCAATTCTCAGATGAGACCCATTTAAGTGGTGTCACTTCTGGATTCCTTTATTTATCAAATTTCTCAAAATTCTAGAGTTTCAGTCCGATCAGGACTCTGTCCCAGAGTCCTAGTCCAGTCAGGAGTCTGTTCTAAAGTTTGTTTTGCTTCCAGTTTCAATCTTTTTCATCTATTTTCAAAATTTAGGTCATTTTACAGAGTCCAGTTAATTCAGGACTCTATTTCAGAGTTTCGGTCGAATTAGGAGTCTAACCCTAACTGTATTTTCTGACTTATTTCACCATTTTCTGATAAATTCTTTCAAAAACTCTTTCATTTGGCTTTTAAATTCCAAAATCTCAGAGTCCTAAGAGTTCAGGACTCTAACCCGGAGTTCCAGTTCGCTTGAGACTCTATTTTCAAAAAACTTGAATTTCAATTATTGATTTTAACCCCTTTTTAAAGCTATTTTCAGTGTTTATTTCAAAATTTGCAAAACTCGATGTGGAACCACTCAGTTGGTACAATATACAGAGGAGTCCTGACCCAGTTAGGACCCTATGCCATTTCAAAAAAATTAATTTCAAAGTTTACTTTTGAAAACTTTCTCAATTTCAAGTTTTAAAATCACCTTTTGAAAAACTCAAGTAGGGCCCACTCGGGGTGGCGCCATATTCGAGTAAGTCAGGGCTAGACTAGAGTTAGTCAGTGTCTTGGTGAGTGTTAGACGTTTAGAAGAGTCAAAAGCTATTTTAAAAACTCATTTTGAAGTTTGGATTTTAAAACTAGTGTTTTTCAACGTTTTTAAAGAACTTTAAAAACCCAAATGTGGAAAATGCCAAGTGGCATCACATTTGAGGATTTTCTATGATAGGTTAGGGGTTAATTAGGCATTATTTAGGATAATTTAGGCTAGGGGTAGTATAGTAACTCTACCCAAAAATCCCCCCCCCCTTAGAGTCCAAAAAATTTAAAATTGACATTTTTAAAAACCTAATTTTTTACATTATAAAAGGACATCATGGGGGACGATTTTAGGGGTGCTCTCTCCTATTGGATTCTTGGAGCTTATCTCTCCTATCCATCCCTTCCTCCATTGCAGCAACCTCAAGGTAATTATTTTTTAATTTCTAGCTTTTATTTAATGTTTTTAATAGTTTTAAATCAATTTTAGCCATTAATACCATCTATTCCATGGATTAAACCATGGATTCAAGTCCAAGAACCTCAAGAGAGGTTCAAAAAAGTGATCTAACTCTGTTTTATGGTATATACAGGGATTCTAATCTATTAGAATCAAATATTGTATCGATTTTCATGTTATTAACCAATAAATCATGAGATTTACCCTTTTAATGGTTAAATCCATGCTTTTAAAGGTAAAATTAAATTCCAGCCATTGATTCCCTAATCTTTATTTATTTCTCTATTTATTCATGTTTATTACACGTTTTCCATCATAGAAATAATTTTTATTTTACTGTTTTATTGTTTTTCATTAGTTAATGCATGATTTCTTAAGTTTCTTAGATTTCTGTGTGTTTTTAGTTTAGAACAGAAAAGAGCATGCTGTTTCAGATTGAAATATTTACTGTTAATGTCTGATTTTTTTATATGTGATACGTGCATGTGTAATTGAGCTACTGTAAAAAAATCAGAGGTTTTGGGATTCGGGAACCCTGTCAGAAAAATCAGACATCAAATCCGGTTTTTAAAACTTTAAAATCGTTGTTAAAATCAAAAGGGTAACTTGCACTTGTGTGGGTTTTCTCATCCGATGTTCGATTCAAGATCTGTAAAGTGTCATGGATTCATATTAATGATATCTATTTACTGTTAAATTTTGGGAATTTTTGATCTCTGTTTAGTAATTTTCCTCTGTCAGAGAATCGGATTTTAAATTTAAAACTCGTTAGGGTTTACCAAAACCCTAATCAGACTTTTGTTATTCATAGATCCCAAACCACAGATCCGATTCATGATCTGTAAAAATTGAGTATTGTTATTTTTCTGTTCACTATTCACTGCTAAAATTTCAGAACTTTTTGATTAAGTTTACTATTTAGTTCTGTATTTTCAATCCTAAGTAGTTGTTTTAACCCCTGTTAGATTTGTTAGACATTAGTTCAGAATGCCGGAAAGGTTTCTCCCTAACCGGAGATTCTTTTCCGATCTGTAAATTGGGAAATCTCTGTTTTTATTCTTAGTTTATCTCTGTAAAAATTCAAAAGTTTTCATGGAGGATTGGCCCCTGATTCGGGTCTAACTCTGAAGCTGGTTTGTGACCTAGGTTAAAAATAGCTTATTTTAGGGTTTTAATGCAATTTTTGGATTAAAATAATGTCAAAATATTATTTATATGATTTCAGTCTAATTCCAGGGACATAACAAGTGCAGGTACCAATTTTTATGAGTTTTGGAATCCGTTTAATGCCTAAATTGATCAAATTGCAAAACAGGGTCCCTGAAAGATCCAAAAACACTGGCAAAATCACAATTTTTGTGATATTTCTTGATTTTTGTGCATAAGTGTGTGTTTTTAGGGTTTTTTCAAGTTTATAATCATATTAGGATGTTTCATGTTTGATTTTATGTTTATTTAAATCATAAATCCCAAGTTTTTACCAAAATCTATTTCAGAAAACCTTGATTTCAAGGCCATAGTGTTGCTATCAGGGGCATTTTGGTCATTTGACCTCAATTTCGAAATTCTAAACCCTAATTTTCATATTTTTAATCATGTCACATCATATTTGGTTTAATTTATCTTTATTTTAATTTTAAAACTTGCATTTTACAAAATATCTTTCTGAAAACCTTGATTTCAAGGCCATAGTCTTGCTATCAGGGGTATTTTGGTCATTTTGACCCTAATTTCGAAATTTCAAACATCATTTTCATATTTCTTCTATTTTATTTCATATTTTATTAAGTTTATATCAGGGAATCATAGAAAATGGCTTATGTCTAGCAAAATCCAGCACTTTCCAAATATTGCTGGATAAATCTAGAAAAACCAACATATTTTCACTAACCGGTTTTTCTAGTTTTGCAGGAACATTGAAGACTTTATTTTCCTTTATTTCCTGTATTTAAATTTGATTAGTGATGTAAATTGTAATTAATTTTGGAATAAGAATTTCAATTCCTGCATAGAATAGGATGCATTGCATATAATTTTAAACTTTGATATATAACTGCCATGTATGTCAATTCATACATATTTTTACCAATTCACTATGGTCTACACGAATGGCACATGCACTAGCTCTCATGACGTTGACAAACTTGGTGGAATTTGTATTTATGGTCATAGTCAGAATATGAATGATACCTAGATTTGTAATCTTCGTATTAGCCACATTCAGCCTACACTCTTAGGCTAATTTCAAAAATGCACTGCATTTCTCAAAAATACAAAAAGATTTTCTCAATTCCTCAAAATCAAGTCTTTCAAATCCATATTCATTCATTTCATTCATTTGTAAATTCCAATTCCAATTTCAAGAAATCGATTTTCTCAAAAATTTTCTAAGTCTTATTCAAAAATCGATTTTCTCAAAACATTGATTTTCCCATGATATTTCAAGCATTTACTAAGTTCAAATTCGATTTTCTAAGTTATAGCTTCGATTTCCAAGTTCTAATTCAAAGAAATCAAGTTTTTTCAAGTTCTTTAAAATTCCTCAAAAATCGATTTTCATAAAACCTCTGGATTCTTCAGAAATCGATTTTCATTTTCCTCAAAAATATTCTCTCACCATGGTTCACGATTTTCCAAGTGTTATCTTTTCCAAAAATTTCCAAGTATTTCAAATCTTAAAGCAAACATCATGTTTTCAAATATGCATTTTCAGAAAATCATAGCACATGCCTGATTCTTTGTGCATTTAGGAAATAGAACTTGATTTAGACAAGTTGAATAAAGTTAAGCATATAATTGATCCTTGGTTCAATTACCCCTGGTAAAGGCACTAGGAACGGTTGAACCTCGTACCGACAGGCGAGTCCCATTCTTCGGAATTATCCCGCATTTTAAAACGGAGGCGAGTTATTTTCAAAATCTTTTTCAAAGGTCAGTTTGACTCGCAAAAGTAAAAAATTTTGCGATGATAACAATGTCTCGGCTATTTTGCTGGACATTAAATGAAATATCCCAGCTACTTCGCTGGTCGTTAAATGAAATGTCCCAGCTACTTTGCTGGTCGTTAAATGAAATGTCCCAGCTACTTCGTTGGTCGTTAAATAAAATGTCCCAGCTACTTCGTTGGTCGTTAAATGAAATGTTCCAGCTACTTCGCTGGTCGTTAAATAAAATGTCCCAACTACTTCGCTGGTCGTTAAATGAAATGTCCCAGCTACTTCACTGGTCGTTAAATGAAATGTCCCAGCTACTTTGCTGGTCGTTAAATGAAATGTCCCAGTTTTTACTGGTCGTTAAATGAAAAGTTCTAGCTCCTTCGCTGGTCGTTAAATGAAAGGTCTCAGTTTTCACTGGTCGTTAAATGAAAGGTCTCAGTTTTCACTGGTCATTAAATAAAAGGTTTCAACTCCTTTGCTGGTCGTTAAATGAAAGTTCCCAGTTTTCACTGGTCGTTAAATGAAATGTTCCAGCTTCTTCGCTGTTCGTTAAATGAAAGGTCCCAGTTTTCACTGGTCGTTAAATGAAAGGTTCCAGCTCCTTCGCTGGTCATTAAATCAAAAGGTTCCAATTTTCACTGATCATTAAATAAAAAATCCTAGCTCCTTCGCTGACCGTTAAATAAAAAGTCCCAGTTTTTACTTGTCAGAATTACCCAAAATCAAAGGTTCAACTCAAGGTCTCATCAAATTCTATATTGAGTGATTATTTCACGAAAAATTTGTGAAAACTTTGCCAATTTGCTAAAAGCATGTGTTGATTCCAATATTCTTACTGCACAAAAGAATCACCTCAAATTACCTCTAATATTCTTTCCAAAAGGGTGAAACTTTTTGCAAAAAAGGGATAAAATTCAGATCTTTTCCCTGTTGATCAACCAAAATGATGAAAGAAATATCCTTGATATGATTAATGAAATAAATATTCAATGATGTTGAAAAGCCAAAAGTGAATTAATATTGATTATGGCCATGGCACATGTTTAAAGACAACTATCTAGCAATCAGGCAGTGGAAATATCTTGAGCGATAAAAAAGAATCCACTCGACCAATGTCTCCTCAAACCAGTTAAGCTGCAATCAAATATCTGCAAAAGGGATCTCTCAATTGTTGTCGAGATGAAGACGAATATGCGAGCAGACCCCCGGTGCTAAAGAAGATTTGGATCATCTCCGAGATAAAGAAGTTTGTGAAGGATCCTTCCAAGGAAAGTTCAAATCACCGTCAAGATGAAGGCAAGTGTGATGAACCTACCGACAAACTCTAAAGGATATTTGATTTCTGCTATCATCTAAAGACTTTTTGAGCCAATATCATCAATATAATCTCTGAGATAAAAGAAGGATCAGAATATCTCCAAGATGAAGGAGTTTGTGACGTACCCTTCCTCGAAAAAAGAGAGAAAAGTGAGGACATCTCCAAAATAAAGGATGATGTAAAAGCCCGAGAAAGCCCAATGACTCAAAAGAGTGTAAAAAGATTATCATGGGAAAACACCCAGATATCAAACTGCCAAAGTTGTCAGAATACATCTTTTCTCATGCAAAATTCTTTTATCAAATATCTTTTCGCTACTTGCTTTTATGAAATTAAGAATATTTCTTCTCTTCTCATATCAGAGAAATGGATAGCTTCCTTGAAGAAAGTCATCAGCACTAAAATTTTGAATTTGACTCTTAAGACCGAGAAGTTAACATCGTTGGAGGGAATACTCTAGGTAAAAGAGGGAATGTCTTTTGCACATACGTGCACATTTTAAAGCGTTGTGAGTCAACTATAATTTTATCTTATTGGCAAAAATTTTTAGATATTCCAAGAATGAAATAAATATTCAATATCCATTTTGATGCAACCTAGCATTGTTTATATCTTTCAGAAGAGTTGCCTCATTCAGTTGAAGTATCTCTCCTGTCCCATCATGGTTTCAAGAATTCTGTATGGTTATACCCACTCAGGTTAAGGGTCAAACCTGAACTTTCTGCGAAAGGCCATCCATTTCGAAAGCTATTTTAGTCTGAGAAATGAGACTCCCAAGATCATCCATTTTCCAAGCTTTAGGGAACCCCCATTTTCCCTCCTTTCGCAAACCCTTTTTGGATTTGTTCATCCAAACTCCGAAGGTCCCATCATGGTTTCTTCGTTAGAGGATTCCATATGGTTGTCCCTTTCAGGTTAAGGGTTAAGCCTGAACCTCGCCCTTCGGGGTATCTTCCTTTTTCAGGTTTGGGTTAAACCTGAGTCTCGTTCTGATGAGGTTCCTCATTTTTGGCGAGGTGTTTTCTTCCAGTCCCATCATGGTTCTTCCCATCGAGGAATCCATGCTTTGTATATCCCTCCAGGACAGGATCCTACTCGAGCTTCATCTCGGAAGGCATTTTCCAAAAATATCCCATCGAGGTCCACTCGTATTCCTTTCCCCATTTAGGTTATCTTGAGATATCTTCATCCCATCCAGGTTAAGGGCTAAACCTGAGTCATTCCAAAAGTTGATCTTGTCCCACCCATGAGACTTGATCAAAATTCTTATCTTCCATCATTTTGGGATCTTCACCCAAAGTCCCATCATGATTTCCTCATTTCTATTATTCAGTCATATCATTTCTGAGGATTTCATCTCCTATAAGCCATTTAGGATAAGGTTTTAAGTCTGAAAAGCCATGTCTTTCAAAAAAATTCTTCCACACCTAGTTCAGATCTGCTGACTGGGGCATTTTCAAAATTTGGAGTGTTATCTTTGCCACTAAGCTCGGCTTTCAACCGGCTTAGTTGCAAAGAGGGGCATTTGTGAACACCCCAAATTTTTTAAAATCTTTTAAAATATTCCCTTTTTGCCCCTGATTTCATTTTCTGAGCAATTGAGTCACTTTTAAATCTAAATTCCAGTTCATTTCTCAAGTTTCACTGAAATTAAATTCATTATATATATCTGACTTGATTTCGGATCCGGATCCATTGTCAGGATCCAAAATCTGAGTCTTGTTGTCCAACTTTTAAATTAAAATAATAGAAAATACCAAAAATAGTTTTTAAATAGCTCAGACAGTCCATATGACATCCGTTTGGATCCATCACGTTGTATTTCTTGATTCGAGTTTCAAAACTCAAACATTTTTTCAAAACCTGGATCCAAAAACCCATTCTTCTGAAGAAATTTCCCTAAAATAACCCTGATTTTTCAGAAAAACCCTTCTTTTGTAAATATTTTAAAATTTTGTAAAAGTAGTTTAAATTCCTTAGTTTTTAGAATTTTGTCTTAAAAAAAATACAAAAAAAATATTGAAATTCAAGAAAAGAACAAAAAAATAAAAAATCCAAAAAATTCAGAAACTATGCAGTTTACTCCCTCTTTTTTTTAAACTTGTTTTTGTTAAAAACCCTATCTTAAAACCTCTTTTTGAAAATCAAAGACCATTTTTTAGAAAAACCCTTGAAGGAAGCCCCTCTTTGGAATTTTAAGAAAATGGCAATGACCATCACCTTCTCTCCCGCTGGATGGCCCTCCATCTCCAACAACTTCTTTCTCGAACTCTCCTTTTTTCTCTTTAAAAGGGGAGCACGCAGGGGGGAGGAAGCATCCATTCTTCACCTCCCCACTACACATCCTCTGATCCACAATTCGCCCCCTTTACAATCCACTTCATCCCATTAGCATCGAACATCCATCCACAATTCGCCTCCTATCCATTATCCATCTCATACCTCACCATTTACCTTCTCTTTCACGATCATCTTTTTCCTCTTTTGTCTGTTCTTTTTTTTAATCGACTGAAGAAGGAGGTTGACCTCATCCTGTAGCGACAGATAGGAATCGAACCCTCTTTCTCCAAATTAAAGCCGGATACGGTAAGCTCCCTTACTCTTCTATCATTTCCTTTGTTGTTCCTGATCTCTTCCGTTCCTTTCATCCAAGCACCTAGTTAGGGATGACTTGCGTATAGCAAGATCAGCCCACATACGTGCAACATTAACAGGAATGTCTCCATTCCGACATTTTTTTTTCTTTCTCTCTTTATTTGTTAATTATCGATTTCCATTGTGAATTCCGTTATTGATTAAATGATGTGTTTCCATCCTGTGTCTATATATTTATTTTGTTTCTGGTTTTAACTTCTTGTTTGCATTTCTGATATATCTTGTGATGTTTGATTCCCTGTCTTATTTTTCCATTATCTACCTGTGCCTTGTTTTACTTTGATTTCTTATGCTCATGCCGACATCCTGTTCGTGTCTAAATTTCTTATTTCTTTTATTTTTATATAATCGGCATGTATTTTTCCCCTTTGGTTTGTGATCTGGAGTTATGTTGTTGTAAATAACGATTCAAATATCGTTCATCTTTTCTCCTCAATCACTTCTTAAGTGTCGTGATCTGGGAATGCACCTTCTGTTATACTCCTGCAGCCCTTCATTTAAATGTTATATTATTATACATTTTCAGTTCATCCGATCACTAGTGAGTTGTTGTACCCATTTAACCCATTGAGTCACTGTTTTGCTATCAGGCGATCTTAATTTCCTGTTCTAAGCTGATGATTTGTTAAACTGCATGAATATGTTTGATTATTATGATGATCGTTTTTTTTTATTTTGCTTCTCTCTTCTGTACATCATTTTTTTTTTGGTTTTACCATTACAACTCACGATAGTGGCATTAGTTTAATTAAGCTCAGCATCCATCTGCATCCCCCATCTATTCATCTCCTACCGAGGCGCTGGATGGGTCTCCAATCATGAGGGCATTATTGACAGAAGAGAAATTCATAACTGTTGTCATCGCAAAATTTTTCCCGTCTTCCCTTCCTTGCGGAAGAGAGAGGAAAATGCTTTCGCGATTCAAACTTGACCGGATTTTGGAAATTGTTTTGAAATACTCGCCTCCGTTTTGAAAATTGCGGGAAAATCCATGGGATGGGGCTCGACCTGTCGGTACGAGGTTCGACCGTTCCTGCCGCCTTTAACAGGGGTAATCGAACCAAGGACCAAAATTGTGCTTGACTTAGTAAAATCATTGAAATTGTGTTCTATCCTAAATGCACAAAGAATTCAGGCATGTGCTATGAGAATTTTGGAAAATGTAAATTGGAAAATATGATGTATGATTAGAAAATATTTGGAGTTGAAAAGCATTTCTCAGGAAAAAGATGGAAATCAATCACTCAGAAAAACTCAGACAAAGAAGGTTTGAAATCTCGAGAAAGTTTATAAAGAGTTGGAAAATCTTGAAGAAATGAGAATCTCGAGAAAATCTTGAGAAAGTTTAAAAATACTTAGAAAACCATGAAGAAATGAGAATCTCAGAAAAAGTTTGAGAAAGTTTATAAAGGCTTGGAAAACCATGAAGAAATGAGAATCTCGAGAAAATCTTGAGAAAGTTTAAAAAGACTTAAAAAAATGAGAATCTCAGGACAAATTTGAGAAAGCTTAGAAAGACTTGGAAAATCATGAGGAAATAAGAATCTCAGGAAAATCTTGAAAAAGTTTATAAAGACTTAGAAAAATGAGAATCTCAGGACAATTTTGAGAAAGCTTAGGAAGACTTGGAAAATCATGAGGAAATAAGAATCTCAGGAAAACTGTAGGAATTCTTGAGAAAATATGAACATTTGAAAAAGGAAAGTACTTGTTGGGAAAACTCAGACTTTGAGAATTTTCTTAAGAAAAGGATAGGAAATTTATAGGAAAAATTCGTTGGAGAAGGAAATTTAGAACTTAGGAAATTGAAATCCTGAGAATTTTACTTTGAAATTTCTGAAAATCAGCTTTTTATTCTTGAGAAAGATGAAAATCCCCTTTTGAAAATGGATCTTAAGAAAATAACTTTTTAAGGAAAATCACGGAAAAACTTTGATTTGAGAAATCCAACTCCGAATATCATCATAGTTTCTTGAGAAATCGAGTCCCATGAAGTGAAAATTTTCTTAAGAAAATCATGAGAAAACCGAATGATGCAGATGATTTGAATGAATGAATGCACTTTGAAAAACTTTCTGAAAAATTTGTTGAAAAAATGTGGATTAAACCAAAGTAAATCCTTCACATATTCTGACTGTGGCCATGAATATATTCAGGGTTTATTTGAATTAATTCACAATATTTTGAAAACATTGGAAATATGAGGTGCATTTTCAAGATAGCCTAAGAGTGTAGGCTCAATGTGACTGGTAGAGAAAAGATGGATCTGGGTCTCGTCCATATTCCGACTAGGGCCGTAAATATGGACTCCATCGAGTTCATCAACTCTCTAAGAGTTGGTGCACGTGCCATTCGTGTTCATCCACGGTGGGTTTTGAAAATTGAGATATATGCATCATAGAATCAGGATATTACTGAAATCAAACTATATGAGATGCGGCCTAATCTAAGCAGTAAAAGTAAATCTTATTCCAAGGTTTACATTGGATTGTTACATTGCATAACATAAAGTAAAAGAAAATTGAAATGGAGCCAAGGAATCAACATCTTCTAGATTTTCCTGCAAAATGAGAGTTAGTACAAAATAACCAAGGAAATGGACATATATACTATATACAACAAAGATATACAGGTAAATATAGAAATACTTGAATTTATGATGAATGATATATGATAATGAAGATATATTTACAAAAGTAAGAGAAAAGCAAAATATATGTAATAACAAGTACACATGAAGGGATGTATATATATGTATATAAGTATGTATACATGTATATATGTATATATAGACATATATATATACATATATATGCATACATATAGGTAGATATACAATAGATATACATATACATCGATATATATATACATATAATGAGAAAATATATATGCTAATGGAAATTACATATAATGGGTAAAACCAGAAATTACAGGTATATACAGTTTCTGTAGGCAATTTTACACAGCCGTATTTCTCAAATTACAATGTAATTTTCAATGAAAATGGGAATGGAGCTTCCCTATATATCTATAACGAAGTCTGTAAAAGATGGTCAAGAGATCATGAACGGATATGGATATATCCGTTCATGAAGGTGGCTGTTTATCATGACTGCACTCCTGCAGCAGAAAGGAGAAGGGTATGAGTACAAAAGTACCACTGTAAGTGGTGGCGGTGAAGACGCAACAAGAGATGAAAATGTACAACTAACACAAGTAAAAGACATATTATGCATGCAAAGATTGTCATTATTAAATAAAGACAGACTACATATTAGAATGGATGATGCCAAGGTTGATGATTATGATATATGAGCTCTCAAGATTCTTTCAAATAAGTATCTCACCAAATGAAATAAATAAATGAATAAAACAAAATTAGAATAAGAAGATTTATGGGGATAACCTCTCGACAATGAAAACAGATTTTGCAAAATGAATGGTGCCATTCATAGTAGAAACATAACCAGGAGATATTTTTATTAAGAAATGATGCATTTTCGACAGCCACCATTGCAAAGAACAAAAGCCATAGACTCGATTATGAGTATCTTAAGCCATGATGACTACTAAAGGATGCAACAGAGGCTGTATCTTGGATGGGCAGCCACAATAAGGAAAATTTTCCATAGCAAAAATATCATACTGAATACAACATTGAGTATGCATTAGTTTAAGGGTTCCAAAAAATTTCAACATGCAGGAAAGGTCACAAGCAATGGATAAGAACATGTAGACTAAAAAAAAAAAATTTTAATTGTGATGATATACACGTGAAAATACTTGATAGAAATATTCAACTAACAAAAGGATCATTTAAAACCATGAGGATATGATGATGGTATCTAACACTTCCCAATCTACCAGTCATGCTTTTAATCCCCTTTCTGTGCATTATATATTGTGAAATTTCTTGTATGTTATATAATTTCTCCATGAATATATGAAAAAAATCACAGCAAATTCGTAGTAAATAAGAATTTCAACTGGCACATGTTAAGATACATTCACAATGGTTTCATGCTAGCTAATCAACAGGAACTAAGAAAGGACATAGCACAGGTAAACTAATTTGACAATGCACTAGTAACTCATGACAAATAGGGGTATTAATTCAGTAACAAGCCTTGCTACTATTACAAATTTATATCTCATAACCATTTTGAAGACTTTGTCTTTAAAGAACCAAACTATATAAATGAAATGAAAACTAACAGATTCAGACATACCTGTGGGTGAGTCTCTACTGAGTTTGCAGAAATTGCTACAATCGCAAGGTTCTTTGGCATATAAGAGTTTGCTAACTTCACAATATCATTTTGAGATGCTTAACAATGGGACAATGATTGCAAAGAAACATCATCATTAGCCAATTGCTAAGGGGGGATCTCTTTCAAGGCTGGATCAAGATGTTTACAACGGCCAATAGGATTTTGAATAAATTCCCTGCACTGTGTGACTTGTTGTTGGGCTGAAGAAGAAGGCAGCCTGCGTCTTCTGCTGGATGTCCTCTGCTACGGCTGGGCTGGAGAAGAGCTGGGCAGCAACAACTGGAGCTCTGCTGGCTGGGCTGAAAAAGGGATGGTTTTACTGCTGGTGAGGGCTGGCTTGAAGGCAAAAGGGAACAGAAATTACAGATTTTTTTTTTCAAAGGGTTTCCAGCTGACAGAGGTATGGAAAGTTGCAGTTGGGGTTGAAGGAATATGCAGTAGGCTGGAAACTTTTGCTGCTGGGGATGGGCACGTTGGGCTAAAGGAGAGGGGCGACCTGCTGTATGAAGGCAAATGGGGAGCTGAAGAAAGGTGGATGTGCGTCTTCAATGGACTGAAGGATCTGCTGAAGGTGGATGTGCAGCTTGTTGATGGGCTGAAAAACCGAAAAATTTATCGGCTCTCCTTCTTCTGCTGGATACCTTGCGATAAAACCAAAGGGATAAAAAAAATCAATCGTTTCACTGTAGTTGACGGACTTCTTGCAGCATGTGGTGATAGACCCCCTGCGCATGTAGATGATGGACCCTGCGATTGGGCTCAAAGCCAGGTGAAGACGCTGGCTCTTGGACCTTCAATATCAAATTCCCCAATGAGGATCTCCTGTTGGTGGGCTGGAAAACCTACTGGGAGGAAGAAGATGATGCTGGTGATGGAAGACTTGCAACTGGATCTCCTGCTGGTGGGGCTGAAGGCTGAAGGAAGATCCGGACAACAACTGGCTGGGGCTGAAGAAGATGCAAACTCCTCACCCTTCAATGGACAAGGGCGCTGGTGGTGAAGACCCTGTAAAACCCAAAAACGCCTCCAATTGAATCGGCTCCTCCCCCCTCGTGAATGCCCTGCCCCCCTCTTTAAAAACTTTCCCATCTTTTCAAAAAAAAAAAAAAAACGCAGCCCTTCCTTCTGTTGCAAATTTTTTTTTTGAAAACTTTTGAAAGTTTTTGTAACTGAATTTTGAAAACTCGCCGTTTTAGAGGCTGGACAAAATCTTAGGTTTTTTTTTTAAATCATTTTGGGTTTGTTGACCTAAGTCTTAGATAACTAAGCATTTTTAAAAACTGTTTCTAAAAAAAATGAATAGTGGTATCATAAAAAAAAAAATTAATGATAATAATAAATGGGAGATGCCACCTCAGCCATCTTTAAAATTCTTTTGAAAATAAAGCTTTATTTTGTGTTGGGAACTTCTTTTATTTTCAATTGGGGTGCCACATGTGTGTGGGCCCACTAACTAAAAATGAATAATATTGAGAAAAATAAAAAAGAAAATTTGCAAATTGGTATGGACTTCGGGTGGGTCCCGCTTGAGAATAAACAACTTACATGAGAGTCTTAGTATGATGCTAGTTCAAAGGCGGGTCCCGCTCCATTTATTTGAAGATACGAGATAAAACATTATTTGTTTTTCAAGAATTTGGAAAAATTGGGTTTTCAGGGCCAAAATATGGATAAATGTAAAAACAAAATTTGTAAAGAGATTTAAAATCTTTTGCAAAAAGTTTTGAGATAAAATCTTTAAAATCAATATCCAAATATCCAGATTATTTTCTTGACAAAATTTTTGTAATTCAAAGTCCTGGGGGTAAAATGGGAAAATTTGGTAATTTTGAATACCCAGGGTTTTAAAAATCGGTTTTGAAAAGTTTAAAAATCAAATCTGGATCGACAATTTTGAAAATCAGGAGTTCTGGATCTCAAACTGACATGCTATGCAATGAAATGATGCAAAGTGTTCATGCAATGCGATGCAAAGACATGTTTCAGGAAATGTTACTCTGAACCAGGAAGTGGAAATTCTACCTTCTTCTCGAGAAAAAGGATTTGAAAATTTTCAATTTGAAGATGTCTCTGAACCTAAATATAGAATTTTTGAAGCTCAAGAATGAAATTTAGGACTTTCTGCAAGGTTCAAATTTGGAAAATGACCATTTTGCCCTTTATTGCTTCTGAAGAACTGAAATATGATGATTGAGGGCGATGTCAAGAAGGTGAGTGAAAATTTGGGGTGTTTACAGATGCCCCTCTTTGCTACTAAGTCGGCTTATGGTGGAGCTTAGTGGCAAAGAAAATACACCAAATTTGGGCTATATATATATATAAAAAATGCCCCAGTTAGAAGGATCTTACTGAGTATGAAGAAGTTAGCCCGAAGAAAATGGTAAATGGAGGATGAAGAAAAGAATGAAGAGAAAGGACTCACTATGTGAGAGTGAAATTCAGGTTTTTATGCCCTTAACCTGGATGGGACAGAAAATGCTTCGTAAGGAATGAAGCTCAAGTTTTAACTCTTGATGAAATATCTTATTGAAATGAGATTCAGGTTTGTACCCTTAACCTGATCGGGCGAAAAATGAAATACCACGTTGATTGAGGCTCAGGTTTATACCCTTATCCTGATCAGGTGGAAAATGGGATACCTCTTTGAATGAGGCTCAGGTTTGTACCCTTATCCTGATCGAGCGGAAAGTGAAATACCTCTTTGATTGAGGCTCAGGTTTGTACCCTTATCCTGATCGGGCGGAAAGTGAAATACCTCTTTGATTGAGGCTCAGGTTTGTACCCTTATCCTGATCGGGTGGAAAATGAAATACCTCTTTGATTGAGGCTCAGGTTTGTACCCTTATCCTGATCGGGCGGAAGATGAAATAGAATCCTCGAAAGAAGAGACCATGATGGAACCCTCGGATTTTGCACAATAAATCCGACAGGGGTTTTGCAAAAAGAAGGAAAATGGGGTCCCTAAAGCTTGAAAAGGGATTGATCTTGGGCGTCTCATTGCTGAGACTAAAATCAGCTTTTGAAATTGCCTTTCGCGAGAAAATGATTGGTGGTTCGACCTCGAACCAAAATGGGACTGTCTATGGTGGGACAGTGGGGACACAGGGAAGTGTGCAAATCTGAGAGTTCATGCTCTCAAAGAAGGGAAGGAATCAAGTCCTTAGGAGGGATTTAAAATTGGTGTCAGGATGTATCAAAGACGGACATCAAGCTCTCACTTCACGTCAGGATAGCTAGAAAATATTGTCAAAATGTTGGAAATTTTGCTGTTGATTCAAATTTTTTGAAAATGATATGCATTGTTGTAAAGATGTTCTTTCTCTTTTACCCAAAAGTATTACCTCCAAATAAGGTTCACTTCATATAATCGAGATTGGAAACCCAAATTACTTGTAACTGCCCTTCTTCAAGGAAGCTATCAATTTCCTTGATATGAACAGGAAAAAGATTTTGATATTATGAAAGCAGTTGATGAATGTAACGCCCCGGATTTCCAAAACAAAGCTAAGTTAAAATTTTCATGAATTTCTTTTTTTTTTCTTTGCAGCGGAACTTAGAAAAGCTTTTAGCAGCGGAATCAGACGATAATGAGTCGTCAGTTTTAGAAAACTCCGAGCACGTTGCAGGTATGTGGCCAAGCAACTCATTGACCACCAAAGTGTTCCATTTTATCGAAAACATATGTTTATTACAACACTACTGCTTAGGAGAGCAGTGTAGGTTCAATAAAAAGGAAGCAATACAACTCTGTCTAGAGAAACCCTGGACTCGATGCCGCCTTGCTCCGCATATCGCCACGCAGGTACAACACCTGAAATCCCCATAAAACGGGGTCAGAACCACTGATGGTCTGGTAAGCATGCAATCATGTAATCATTCAACTCAAGCACGATAATGACCACTCAGGGTCGCAATGCGCAATAACGACGCTCAAGCCTCCAAGACTTAGCGTATATCGCAGGAGCCTCCTCAGGGCTATGAGTTGAACATCCGCTCGAGTCTTCATGACTTAGAGCAAGCCTTTTCAATAGCTGTGATTTGAATAGCCGCATAAGTCTCCACGACTTAGCCATGACCTCTTTCGGGTCTCAAAGTGATGTCTAGCTCAAGTCTTCATACTTGGCACATCCGTATCCCACGCATCTAAGGACAACTCCTCGAGCTTCGCTTAGTCGTGCGAATACAACACGGGTCTTTGCCCAGTCGATCCAGTAGTATACCGAACATGACACCTTCACAAAGGTTATGCAGGACTGACTCAACACGTCATCCACTCATACATTCAAAGCATCGCTGTACCTAGAACTAATGCATTGTTTGATAATTAACCGCTCCCGCCTTTGGTACGCAGGTAGAGCTATTGTCCGGGCATCAACGCGACGTTCTGGGGGTTGATTATTCTATGTATTTTAGATACCCCAGAGGCCTGTTGACCCTATCCATAGTAGGGCAGTGTGTTTCAACTGGGAGAATCCTACTAGGCCTATATTCGGATGCATCCTCTACTTGCGGTAGTTGGGTTCAATCCTTAGATCTTAAGGATAACCACGACCCCAAAACCCATGAGTGACTGAGGCCATCGTGGACTCTATCAGGTCCAAAGTAAAATACATGTCACTCAAGGCTGTACCATCACTGTCATTCCACAGTGAGCATAATTCCTGAAGGGGTCTGCCAGTCTTACAATTACTTGGACAGAATCTGCATGCCATTTAGGCAGCCCGTGCTTTTAGCACTACGGGAGTATGTACCCGACCCCATTCAGTCTTCCCCAACACAGTCATTACTGAGGGGGTACCCCTAACACGATCTTCAACCGCGGGGTATGTGCGACCTTAAGTCTTATTCATATGCATGCAGAACACCGCTCTTTGGCACTTCGGCCACCACGAGCATCACACCTCTTTGGGTGGAAACAACACACTCTGGCTCTTCGGCCCTTACGAGTCTGGTTGTGTAACCGTTCTCAATGAGCATGCATATGACTCGATCTAAATAGATCGGCTACTCGGCGTATTTTTACGCAACGAGTCCAAACCTAGCCAAGGCGCAACCTCTACTCCGGCTCAGCGGCCCTTACGAGCAAGGTGCCCTTGCAGGCACAAGGATACGAGCCGATCTGGCATCGTTCCATCAACGGACATCATTATGCCGTTCCATTGGTTCCGGCAGCTCTTCTGCCAACCATTTCGTCAGCACCTCCCCTGCTCTACCGGCAGTGGTGCGACGAACCCTTCTACGTTGTAGAGGGCAAACCATGAACTGGGTAGCACTCTGCTATATGTCAGAGTATCCTGCTACGTTCTTTCTGAGCTATTCATAGCTTCTTCAGAAATTTCAGCAGCACTTCCTCTCTTTTACGGAGAAAGCGTGCGTTTCTTTTATCCATTTCAGCGGCATCTCCCCTCTTTGGTAGGAAATCGCCACGCTTAATTCGGGAAATGGATGCGCACCGTTGTGCATACTTTGCATCCATCAAGGTTGCAGGAACCCTTGGCCATAGCCAGGCCATACGAAATTGACTTAGTCATTACGTAAAGAGCATTTTGCTAAAAACCGAAGCCTTTCCAATAGGGGCTTCATTCGTCAAGCAGAATCTTGAACGAGGAACGGTCAAGGAATCGCATGGGCGATTTGGAGTTTGATCTCCATTTGAACGCTCATTTATGCGCTATATATGTAGTATAAGCAGAAGCCTGTGCTTTATACAACGGCGGCGTAAAGAAATGCATATACTATTGTTCAGGGTGTGTAACTGAACGAAATATTCTACATATATAACAAAGCAGAAGCCTTGGCATCGTTCGACGCGACGGCGTAAGTAAAGACATTGCAGAAAGCAGGAGCCTTGGCATCGTTCGACGCGACGGCGTAAGTAAATGCATAATCGGAAGTGCAGAAAACAGGGAGCCTTGGCATCATACGACGCGACGGCAAAGGTAAATTACATAGCCTGTGCGATATAAGACGCGTCGGCAGAATCAGCAGATATACACCTAGATCCGCATCCAACGATAGTTACGAGGCGAGCGGGTGAACACCGAAGTGTCCTAAAGGGCTCAACCAAGAACTAAAGCGAGATACCATTTTGAAGAACGCATATACTGCGTGTTTGAACATAGATATATCCGACGATAGTTACGAGACGAGCGGGTGAACACCGAAGTGTCCAAAAAGGGCTCAATCAAGAACTAAAGCAAGATACTACTTCAGAAAGTATATTCTATATACAAACAGTCAAATACTTGAGAGAGATGGATCAACGAAGCGAACTTACTTCAAATCGTGGAAGAAACGGCTCCGGGTTGCTTCTTTGGCTTCGAGCCTTCCTTCGAGAGGTCAGACTAAGTCAGATGAAGCTGACTTAGTTGGGAAAGAGGTAGAGTAGGTCAAGCTACTCAACCTAAGTGGTTTGAACCAAACAGGGTTCGATCCAAGTCAACTGGGTTCAGCAGGTTCGAACTCAGCTCAAGTAGGCTAAGTCTGGGTTCAGAAATCCAAACCGGAATCTGGACCAAAAAGGACTTTGACTTTGACTTTAAACCCAACTAGGTTCAAGTCAAGTCAACTGGGTTTGGACCAGGTCAAGTGGGTTCAGACCCAGGTCAGGTGGGTTAGGACCAGGTCAGGCAGGCTCAGGCTAAGTCAGGCAGGCTCAGACCAGGTCAGGTGGGCTCAGGTGGGCTAGGCTAGGTAGGGGAGGTTTAGGAGAGAGAGAGAAGGCAAGAGAGAGAGGGGGGGTCGATTTTTATGAGAAGAGAAAGAGTGGGGAGGGCTATTTATAGCCCAAGCCCACCTCCTCTTGGGTTTTTCCATGCCCATACTACCCCCTTGGCTTCTTTTTAATTCCAAGAGGTTCCTTGGTGTGGGGCCCACTTGGATATTCCATGGGATATTTTTGTGGGTCCCACCAGATATTTTCTGAGGAATATTTCTGTGGGTCCCACCAATATTTTCGTGGGTCCCGCAAGAATTTCGGGTTTCCGGCGATTTTTTCCGAAAAATTCTGAGTACGCCATTTTCTTCGTATTGACGTAACTAAGAAAGTTGGCTCGTACGAATCTATTGATTTCGTTTAGTTAGGAAGTTATGGCTTCCCGAGTATTTGAGCATATATTCGCAATTCGACGAATATCCTAAGTATAACTGGCTCGCAGGAATTGATTCGTTTCGCATTCTGAGAAGAAATGCTATTTTTACCGGTAAATGCCTCATGAATTTTATTCAGATATTTTCTGAAAAATTGCGGGTCTTACATCATTACCCCCTTAAAGGAATTTCGTCCGCGAAATTCAGCTAAGAGTACAAGGTGAAGAGTTCAGGATATTTATCCCGCATATCCGATTCGGGCTCCCAAGTGCAATCATCGATTCCATGATGCTGCCACCTCACTTTAACAAGTGGAATGACCTTCGTTCTTAGCACTTGCTCCCGTCGGTCCATGATCTCCACTGGCCTTTCTTCTACCATCATATCTTCTCGGATGTCAATGTCTTCATGTTGAATAACGTGAGAAGGATCATGAACGTACTTTCTAAGCATTGATACGTGAAATACATCATGTATTTGCGCGTATTGTGGTGGCAATGCTACTCGGTAGGCAGTCTCTCCGATCCGGCTCAAAACTTCGAAGGGACCAACGAATCTGGGGCTGAGCTTCCCCTTCTTTCCAAAACGAAACACACTCTTGGTTGGAGAGACCTTGATAAAAACCTTATCTCCAACCGCAAAAGTGAGTTCCCTACGCCGCTGATCGGCGTAGCTCTTCTGTCGACTCTGAGCAGTCAGTAGCTTCTTTCTGATCATGTGGACTTGCTCAGTATAATGCTGCAACACAATGGGCGAGTCCAAGGTTCGCTCACCCACTTCACCCCAATGGATCGGTGATCTACAGGGTCGTCCATACAAGGCTTCATACGGCGCCATCCCAATGCTAGCGTGGTGGCTATTATTATAAGCAAATTCAGCCAACGCTAGGTGGGAATCCCAATCACCTTTCCATTCCAGCATACAGGCTCTGAGCATATCTTCAAGAGTCTGTATGGTTTGTTCTGATTGCCCATCTGTTTGGGGATGGAATGCTGTACTGAACTTGAGTTTCGTCCCCAGGGCTCTCTGAAGCTGCTCCCAAAAGTGAGAGGTGAACTTCGGGTCACGATCAGATATGATCGAAATCGGCACTCCATGGAGTCTAACGATTTCCCGAATGTAGATCTCCGCCAATCGTTCAGTTGAGTATCGAGTGTTGATTGACAGAAAATGAGCAGACTTGGTGAGTCTGTCCACGATCACCCATATTGAGTCATGTTGTCTCTTGGATCGAGGCAATCCAACGATGAAATCCATCGTAATGCCTTCCCATTTCCATTCTGGAATCTCGATCCGTTGCATCTTTCCACCAGGGCGCTGATGTTCGATCTTAACTTGCTGGCAGATCAAACACTTCGAGACAAACGTAGCCACATCACGCTTCATACCCTTCCACCAGTACTTTCTCTGCAAATCTCGGAACATCTTCGTACCCCTAGGGTGGATAGTATATTTGCTACTATGGGCCTCCTGGAGTACTTCCTGTCTTAGCTCAGGGTTATTTGGAACCCAAATCCTTTCTTCCATCCATATTCCTCCATCTTCTTTCAAATGGAAGAAAGTATCATCTTTTTCAGCACGAGCTTTTAATTCCAAGTACTGGGGATCCTTGAACTGTTCGGCTACGATGCGATCGAGGAACTCAATGTGGATCGTCAAACATGACATTTGGATTCTACCTGAATCAGCCAAAAATGGCTTCCACTTGACGAAATCCTCCATCAACTTCCATTGTCCGGTTAGGCTGGCCAGAGTGCCAACAGTCTTGCGACTAAGGGCATTTGCTACAACATTCGCCTTCCCAGGGTGATAGGAAAGCGTGAATTCATAGTCTTTGAGGAATTCCAGCCATCGCCGTTGCCGCATATTGAGTTCTTTTTGAGAAAAGAGGTATTTTAGGCTTTTATGGTCCGACATGACCTCAAATTTCTCTCCATACAGGTAGTGTCGCCAGATTTTAAGCGCGAACACTACCGCGGCAAGCTCCAAGTCGTGGGTTGGATAGTTTTTCTCATGGACCCTCAACTGTCGTGATGCATAGGCGATTACTTTGCCATGCTGCATCAACACACAACCCAGACCTGTTCCTGAGGCATCGGTATATGCCACGAAGCCTCCCTGACCAGAAGGTAAGGTAAGGACAGGGGCAGTGGTAAGCCTCTGTTTGAGAACCTCAAAGCACTCCTTACACTGGTCAGTCCATTCAAACTTGACTCCCTTTTTAAGTAATTTCGTCATCGGTACGGCGATTCGGGAGAAGTCTTGTATGAACTTCCAATAATATCCGGCAAGTCCAAGGAAGCTACGAACCTCAGTGATATTTTCTGGCTGCTTCCAGTCCATCACAGCTTCCACCTTCGCAGGATCTACTGCGATTCCATCTTTCGAGATCACATGACCAAGGAACATCACTTTATCTAGCCAGAATTCACATTTTGAAAACTTAGCATAGAGTTGGTTATCTTGAAGGGTTTTCAAGACGATTTTCAAGTGCTCCACGTGTTGTTCCTTGTTCTCAGAATATACGAGAATGTCATCAATAAAGACGATGACAAAGCTATCCAAATATGGTCTGAATATCCGGTTCATTAGATCCATAAAGGCAGCAGGCGCATTAGTGAGTCCGAAGGGCATTACTACGAACTCATAATGGCCGTATCTCGTTCTGAAGGCAGTCTTGGGTATATCCTCTTCCTTTACTCTGAGCTGATGGTACCCAGACCTGAGGTCGATCTTGGAGAACACCCTCGCTGTTCTGAGTTGATCGAATAAGTCCTCAATCCGAGGCAACGGGTACTTATTTTTAACAGTTGCCTGGTTAAGCATCTGATAATCGATGCATAACCGAAGGGATCCATCCTTCTTCTTTACAACCAGTACCGGGGCTCCCCACGGTGACACACTAGGACGGATGAACCCTTGTTCCATCAGTTCTTCCAACTGACACTTCAACTCACTGAGTTCAGCTGGCGCCATTCGATACGGGGCTTTGGATATCGGCGCTGTTCCAGGTAAGGATTGAATTCCAAATTCAACCTCACGAAGTGGCGGAAGTCCTGGCAATTCCTCAGGAAACACATCGGGAAACTCCCGCACTACTTCCAAACTCTCAAGGGGTTGGTCATTGGATTTTTCCACCGAGAGACTCAACAGGAAGGCCACACAACCCTTCCTAAGGTATTTTTGTACCTTAAGTGCTGATATGAGCCTTTTCTGTGGAACTGGTTTGGATAACCGGTACTCCATCTTAGGCAATCCGGGTCGAGATAGAATCACTCTGCCCTCGCGGCACAGAATCTTGGCATTATTCTGAGCCAACCAATTCATTCCCAGAATGACATCGTACTGTATCATATCGATCAGGATGGCGTCGGTAGGCAAGTGTTGACCTGCTATCTCAATATCCAAATTTTTCACACACCGGATACATTTGGTGCGTGAACCCAACGGGTTATATACTTCGATCATTTTATCAATCGGTTGCACCGAAGCGTGGAGTTGTTCGGTGAAATCGTTAGAGATAAACGTATGAGTAGCACCACAATCAAACAAGACGTAAGCTGCATGTCCATTAACAGGTACGGTGCCTTCAATCAGGTCACCATTTTCGACTTGTTCAGTCGTTACAGCATATACACGACCTGCAGCA
This sequence comes from Nuphar pumila, assembly GCF_984573655.1. NCBI lineage: Eukaryota > Viridiplantae > Streptophyta > Magnoliopsida > Nymphaeales > Nymphaeaceae > Nuphar > Nuphar pumila. The sequence continues at coordinate 55,743,908 of NC_143254.1, forward strand.
GGCCTTTGTTCTATTCTAGGTGGAGGTCGTGGAAACTGAGAACGTTGTGGTGCTGGTCGAGAGGATCCGGCAGATCCGGCATTACCCCTCTGTTCATCTGCAGCCTTCTTGGCGCAATCCCTTATAAAGTGGCCCATCTTGCCACAATACAAGCACCCACCAATGTCACGAGGACATGGCTTTCCGGGGTGGTTCATACGACACCTTGGGCAGCTGAAGTTGGACTGCTGACCATTCGGAGTTGGGTTCTGTCTTGGCCTCACGACTTGCTGAGTGTTGTTCCCTCCTTGGAACTTCTTCTTTTGAAAGGGTTGTCGTGAACCCTGGCCACTTGGGAACGTCCTTTTACGATTCCCACCATTCACTATGGGCTTCTTTGCTACTATCACTTTAGATCGTGCCCAGTCCTCTTGGATTTTTGAAGCTGCTGCTACCGCAGCCTGAAAAGTCGAAGGCATGCTTGTTATCACTCGAGATCGCAGCCCTTCGCGCAGACCATTCACATATTTGTCGGCCCTTTCTTGGTCTGTTTCGAACAATCGAGAGCAGTAGCGCTCTAGATTCTGAAATTTGGTGGTATAGTCCATTAGACTCATACCGCCCTGTTCCAACTCCAGAAACTCCATCTTTTTCTTGTTTCTGGAATGCAACGGGAAGTAGTTATCCATAAAAGTCCTCCGAAAGTCAGTCCAAGGAATGACTTCGACTTGTGAGAACTGGATAAGTTTAGTGGTATCCCACCACTTCCGTGCATTATCTTTTAATCGATACGTGCCAAAGTTGGTCTTCTTCTCTTCTGGTACTCCCAGTACTGAGAAGGCACGTTCTGTCTCTTCGATCCAACTCTCCGCGAGCTCAGGATCGGCTCTGCCAATGAAAACTGGCGGGTCAAGCTTGAGGAACTTCTCATAAGTCACTCCTCCCAGGTGCTCGTTTCGTGGTGCGACTGGTTCTGGCCTCGTTTCACGGATGGCGGTAACCAGGTTGTTGAGTGTCTCCAACAGGAATCCTTGCGTATGAGACTCCTCGCTTGGTATGGTTCTCCTCGTCGTAGGAGCAATTTATCTATGCACACACAAGCACTTGTTTTTAGTTTCTCGATGTATATGAGGAAGTAAAAGCTTTATTTACTTAATATACATCACATTTACACAAGCATCGCCTTAAACAAAACGTCATGCCGCACTGGCAGACTTTAGGCGTTGAGAAACTATATACATGAGTCTATTGACTCCAAAACATCACCAGTCTCTTTAAGACTTGGATTTCTTTGATGAAGACGAACTCCAAAAGGTCCATCTATTGCCACATGGCCTTGGTGCAGGCACTACTAGTTTTGGCTTGGGCGGCACTTCCGCACTAGCAAGCGAATACTGGGGATATATGAGAGACTCCAGTCCACTTTCCCAGTCAGCAAGATCAAGACTCTGGGAGTCTGGAATAATGATTGGCGAACAGAAAGAATCCCCTCTTTTGTTCCTGCCATTTAAGCTCGGCGTATGTGATGCCGGATGGTAGCTTGGCGAGTGATAGACCTCCGCAGGGAAGTTCAAATCAAAATCCCTCAGCCTTGGTAATTCATCAAAAGATGTTGGGGTATGGTTGCTCCCAACACTAGAGTGATGCGGTCCACTGACACGCGAAGTCTCATCCCTGAGACCCTTTGAAGCCCGCCGACCTATATCGGCGGTATATTTCCTTTGGCATTCGTTGGCGGAATGCCCTTCTTCGCCACAATATTGGCAGTCTTGGAATTCATACGGGCATATCCACTCATCGTGCATGACCTTGCAGCGATAGCAATATCCACGCGAGTCATGAGTTGCCATCTATACAAAGATGCACCCAGATCAGAACAAAAGTATAAAAACATATACTTACAGTGCGATATCGGTACCATGACGGATCTTGAACCAGGTTTCTCAGACTCATGCTCTGATACCAATTCTGTAACGCCCCGGATTTCCAAAACAAAGCTAAGTTAAAATTTTCATGAATTTCTTTTTTTTTTTTTTTTCTTTGCAGCGGAACTTAGAAAAGCTTTTAGCAGCGGAATCAGACGATAATGAGTCGTCAGTTTTAGAAAACTCCGAGCACGTTGCAGGTATGTGGCCAAGCAACTCATTGACCACCAAAGTGTTCCATTTTATCGAAAACATATGTTTATTACAACACTACTGCTTAGGAGAGCAGTGTAGGTTCAATAAAAAGGAAGCAATACAACTCTGTCTAGAGAAACCCTGGACTCGATGCCGCCTTGCTCCGCATATCGCCACGCAGGTACAACACCTGAAATCCCCATAAAACGGGGTCAGAACCACTGATGGTCTGGTAAGCATGCAATCATGTAATCATTCAACTCAAGCACGATAATGACCACTCAGGGTCGCAATGCGCAATAACGACGCTCAAGCCTCCAAGACTTAGCGTATATCGCAGGAGCCTCCTCAGGGCTATGAGTTGAACATCCGCTCGAGTCTTCATGACTTAGAGCAAGCCTTTTCAATAGCTGTGATTTGAATAGCCGCATAAGTCTCCACGACTTAGCCATGACCTCTTTCGGGTCTCAAAGTGATGTCTAGCTCAAGTCTTCATACTTGGCACATCCGTATCCCACGCATCTAAGGACAACTCCTCGAGCTTCGCTTAGTCGTGCGAATACAACACGGGTCTTTGCCCAGTCGGTCCAGTAGTATACCGAACATGACACCTTCACAAAGGTTATGCAGGACTGACTCAACACGTCATCCACTCATACATTCAAAGCATCGCTGTACCTAGAACTAATGCATTGTTTGATAATTAACCGCTCCCGCCTTTGGTACGCAGGTAGAGCTATTGTCCGGGCATCAACGCGATGTTCTGGGGGTTGATTATTCTATGTATTTTAGATACCCCAGAGGCCTGTTGACCCTATCCATAGTAGGGCAGTGTGTTTCAACTGGGAGAATCCTACTAGGCCTATATTCGGATGCATCCTCTACTTGCGGTAGTTGGGTTCAATCCTTAGATCTTAAGGATAACCACGACCCCAAAACCCATGAGTGACTGAGGCCATCGTGGACTCTATCAGGTCCAAAGTAAAATACATGTCACTCAAGGCTGTACCATCACTGTCATTCCACAGTGAGCATAATTCCTGAAGGGGTCTGCCAGTCTTACAATTACTTGGACAGAATCTGCATGCCATTTAGGCAGCCCGTGCTTTCAGCACTACGGGAGTATGTACCCGACCCCATTCAGTCTTCCCCAACACAGTCATTACTGAGGGGGTACCCCTAACACGATCTTCAACCGCGGGGTATGTGCGACCTTAAGTCTTATTCATATGCATGCAGAACACCGCTCTTTGGCACTTCGGCCACCACGAGCATCACACCTCTTTGGGTGGAAACAACACACTCTGGCTCTTCGGCCCTTACGAGTCTGGTTGTGTAACCGTTCTCAATGAGCATGCATATGACTCGATCTAAATAGATCGGCTACTCGGCGTATTTTTACGCAACGAGTCCAAACCTAGCCAAGGCGCAACCTCTACTCCGGCTCAGTGGCCCTCACGAGCAAGGTGCCCTTGCAGGCACAAGGATACGAGCCGATCTGGCATCGTTCCATCAACGGACATCATTATGCCGTTCCATTGGTTTCGGCAGCTCTTCTGCCAACCATTTCGTCAGCACCTCCCCTGCTCTACCGGCAGTGGTGCGACGAACCCTTCTACGTTGTAGAGGGCAAACCATGAACTGGGTAGCACTCTGTTATATGTCAGAGTATCCTGCTACGTTCTTTCTGAGCTATTCATAGCTTCTTCAGAAATTTCAGCAGCACTTCCTCTCTTTTACGGAGAAAGCGTGCGTTTCTTTTATCCATTTCAGCGGCATCTCCCCTCTTTGGTAGGAAATCGCCACGCTTAATTCTGGAAATGGATGCGCACCGTTGTGCGTACTTTGCATCCATCAAGGTTGCAGGAACCCTTGGCCATAGCCAGGCCATACGAAATTGACTTAGTCATTACGTAAAGAGCATTTTGCTAAAAACCGAAGCCTTTCCAATAGGGGCTTCATTCGTCAAGCAGAATCTTGAACGAGGAGCGGTCAAGGAATCGCATGGGCGATTTGGAGTTTGATCTCCATTTGAACGCTCATTTATGCGCTATATATGTAGTATAAGCAGAAGCCTGTGCTTTATACAGCGGCGGCGTAAAGAAATGCATATACTATTGTTCAGGGTGTGTAACTGAACGAAATATTCTACATATATAACAAAGGA